>NC_137608.1:15386918-15399418 GCF_963280865.1 Gymnoscopelus braueri | reverse complement strand
ACACACACACACATGCACTCGCACACACACACACACACACACACACACACACACACACACACACACACACACACACACACACACACACACACACAGATGACACGCACATGTGGACATATGCGTATACACACAGACATGCAAACACACATACGTATATGCTTGCCACTCGGGCATGCACACACACACACACACACACACACACACACACACACACACACACACACACACACACACACACAGAGACACACACACACACACACACACACACACACACACACACACACACACACACACACACACACACACACACACACACACACACACCACTACATCGAGGTCCTGACAGACACTGTGATTTATGTCTAGCCGCCACCTAAAAAAAAAGAGGAGAACAAAATCAATTGGCTATTACCGCACTTAGCACTGGGCTGTCACCACCTGGGAGTAGGGTGTTGAAAATAAAAGACAGAGTCCATATAACACTCCCATCGCACTCCATACACCCACTCCCCACAGCAGGAGACCTCCACTCCATCTCCATACACACACACACACACACACACACACACACACACACACACACACACACACACACACACACACACACACACACACACACACACACACACGTATACTCTATATGCTGTCTGGCAGATAGGTGGGAGACGCTGTTACACCGATGATTAATGTATGTCACTGGCTCTCAACCTTTACCATTTCAAAGATCCGCAGTTTGATATGCATTTGGCCACGGATGCAAAATGTACTGTATATCGTCAAATCTCTCATCTCCATGTTTTATTTTCTTGTGTTTCTTCGTAAATTAACACCCTACTTGATCATACTACAGCGTCACACAAAAGTATCAAAAGTAGCAGATCTACAAGCTCGAAACGCGGCGCGAAGCGACGCGTTGTGAGCTTGTAGATCTGCTACTTTTGATACTTTTGCGTTTGAATCTTTAAAAGTAACAGTTTTGGACTTGGAGGTTTCCACCCGACAGAGACGATATATATCTCTGCATTCTCTGGATCCCCATGCACATTTCGTATTCGGTGAATTCCTCACTAATTAATGTAACTCTGAGAGTACGTATACAAATGTAGCCAGTATAGGTTAGTTACAGAGTTACAGACCCATAAAGGTCCATTTGGTTCTATCAGTCAATTAGCCATCAATCAATCAATCAACCCTAACCCTGACCACACTATTCTCAATAAGAGGTATGATGCGATACGATGCGATGTGAGAGTGTGGTGTCTAGCCAGCACCAACTCGGGACTCCTGAATCGCTGCCCTCCACACTCTCCTATCTAACCTCAGGGTCTAGAGCTCTACAGTGTTGTTAGCTTGTTCCTCGGAGAAAGAAGGACCAGAGGAAAACCTTTTTCTCACTACTGCCCCTACAGTTGACACAGGTCGCCAAGGGTACTTTTTGCAAAAGGACGGTGAACGCACGTCGGGTTGAGTTAGGTCCGAGACATTTGTCTCCCCCTCCGCTCTTGTTGTCTGCCCACGGGTCTTACATAGTCGAGCATGTATGTCACTTAAGCTGTTGCGCCGCAGTGCATCTACGTAGGTGGTGTGCTTCTTGCCTTTCCGGGCTCTGCCCTGGGTTGGCTCCCAGGGCAGCTGGCTGTCAAGTTTGCTTGAGGTAAGTTTGCTAAGAGGTACAGTGATGCAGACACAGCCCCTTCCCTTCTTATGTCTCTTTACTCTCTGTCTGTCTGTCTGTCTGTCTGTCTGTCTGTCTGTCTGTCTGTCTGTCTGTCTGTCTGTCTCTCTCTGTCTCTGCCTGTGTCTGTCCCCTCTCTCTCTCTCTCTTTCTCTCTCTCTCTCTCTCTCTCTCTCTCTCTCTCTCTCTCTCTCTCTCTCTCTCTCTCTAGAAGCCAGTGAGAGTGTTGACCGCTGGTGGGTCATAAACACACAAACTGCGGCATCAATCCCTCAACTCCTCTGCTACACACTGCCCCCCTTCTTCCACGACAAGCGCTGCAGCAATATGGCGGAGCCGCCACGATTTAAGGCCCAGCCCTCTAGTACACTCACCTTCACCGCACGCCTTCACCTCCCCCTGACCCCCCCACCCCCCCCCCCGGTGGCGCTCAGAATGCTCCCGGTCGTATTTAGGTCCCTCTATTCCCAATGGAAGCTATCCCAGGCATGCATCCACGCTAGCAACCCAGGGATATTTTTACGAGCAAGCTTTGTGGAGGGGTTTGTGGGGTTGGGAGGAAGGTGGAGTGGAGTGGAGGGGAAGGGGGGGTGGAGAGGGGGGGCTTGGCGACGTGGGGGCGGTGTGGTATTTTTGGCGCAGCCTGGAAAGTGGAGGGAAGTTTGATGATTTAGGGACCGTATGACGTTATACTGGGGTCGAGACAGAGAGGCTTTCAGCCTGCACAGGCAGACAAACTTTTAACCCATTTAGACCGGGAAAGTATCTGTGCCATTTTAGATTTCTTTGGCTATTCAAAAATAGCAGATATACAAGCTCATAGCGTTGTAGAGCTGCTATTTTTGGAAAAATCGCACACACGCAAATCTTGGAATATATATTTTTTGAAGCGAACATTTGTCAAATATTTTGTTCCAGGGACCCCCAGAAGCAAAGAATTGAGTTACAAATGTCCGCTTAAAAAAGGAAAAAGTCAAATATTTGCACACATTTTCATGATTTTTCAAAAATAGCAGATCTACAAACTCATAGAGCTTGTATATCTGCTATTTTTGAATAGCCAAAGAAATCTTAAAATGACAGAGATGCGTTCCTGGATTGAATGGGTTAAGATGCAGAGAGAGAGAGAGAGAGAGAGAGAGAGAGAGAGAGAGAGAGAGAGAGAGAGAGAGAGAGAGAGAGAGAGAGAGAGAGAGAGAGAGAGAGAGAGAGAGAGAGAGAGAGAGAGAGAGAGACTGATATAGACTGATAGAGAGAGAGAGAGAGAGAGAGAGAGAGAGAGAGAGAGAGAGAGAGAGAGAGAGAGAGACTGATAGAGACAGACAGAAAGAGAGAGAGAGAGAGAGAGAGAGAGAGAGAGAGAGAGAGAGAGAGAGAGAGAGAGAGAGAGAGAGAGAGGAGATGGACAAGCAAACAGCACAACACCTCTTCTCTTTCCCCTTATAGGGGCGTGTGCCAACGAGAGTGCAGTTGTCCGTGGTAAAATGGGCCACATTGCATCACTGCCCTCAGACCCACCCTCCCTCCCTCCTCCCCCCATCCTGTCCTGTCCCCGTCCAGCCCAGGAACCATGTCTGACCCGACAACTGTGTGTCTGCCAACTGGAACGCAGGCCAGGGTCGATGGTGGGGGCCTCGCGGCCTCTCTGACGGGGCTATTCCTGGAGAAGGAGCTCATCTCTGTACAAACCCAACACTGGCGTCTTGTGACTGTGGTTAAAAATGGCCCTGTGTGCTCAGTGACTCTTACATACTGTGACACGCACGCGCACGAGCGCACGTACACGCACACGCACACGCACACACACACACACACACTCTCTTTCTCTCCACTAACACACACACCGTCACTCTCTCTCTCACGCAAACACACACAGGCACTCTCTCTCTCTTTCTCTGTCTCAATCTCTCTCTCACACACACTCACACACACTGACACACACACACACACACACACGCACGCACACACACACACGCACACGCACACACGCGCACACACACACACGCACGCACGCGCACATGCACACACGCTCAAAAAAAGGAGCCAACAAGGCCACCTCACTGGGGAGCTGCAGAGTGCAAAATTTGGGTCCAATTCCGAGTTAGATTAACACTGAGGATTTTTACTGTGTGGAAAGTAGCCGCAGGAACCTCCTGAGGGCCGTAGATTTTACCATTACAGCATTACGTGTCCCTCTGTCCTCTAAAGTAAGTTAAACCTATTTTAGATTTTCATTATAATGGTCAATGTCAGCCCGGTGATGGAACGTTCACTGTGCATTAGGCGCTATGGTAATTTCACTGGTCCCCCGTGAGTTGGGGAAATAATTAGCATGACGATAACATGTTCATAAAATTGAGCCCAGTCAGCATATGGAAACTAGTGGCTGCTGCTGAGATAGTCATGCTTCAGACGCATGCTTGGTACACATGCATATGCGGACGCACGCACGGGCACACGCACGCACGCACGCACGCACGCACGCACGCACGCACGCACGCACGCACGCACAGTCACGCACACAAAAGGACGAGCGAAAAAAAAAAAAAAAAAAAACGAAAGCACAAGAGCACCAAGGCTACAGCAGTGGTTCCCAAACATTTTGGAGAAAATCCGATGGGACCCAAACTAGTGAAACTAGCAGATCTACAAGCTCTCAAGCTTGTGAGCTTGTAGATCTGCTATTTTTACTACTTCTTTAACATTTGTTTTCTAATTTGTTTTCTCATTTAGGACATTTCTTTCATAATATTTTATTTTATTCATGAAATTATTTTTGAAAAATGTTTGAATTTGTTTTCAACTCTTTAGGAAATATTTTAACTGACTGATATTTTTTGAAACAAAAACATAAAGGGTTATTCACTCGTAACCTCACGAAAATGGATCCGCGACTCACAAATGGGTCCCGACCCATTTGTTTGGGAAACAGTGGGTTACCTATCAGTTTGCACACTCACAAAGTTAAATTAACACAGAGAATTATGTCTGTCTCCATGTTTTATTTTATTGTGACATTGTTTCTTTATTGGTTTCCGGTTTTCTGTGGTGTGCTTATGTTTTACTTTAGTGCTGCTGTGTTGCTTTTTATTTTTTAAGTAATGTTCTTAGTGTTTCCTGTTGTCTTTTTAGCTGTTGTCCGTCTTGTCTCACCTGTTAATTTGGTTGTTAATTATTCATTTGAGTCACCTGTTTCCTGTTTGCCCCAGCCAATCCCTGTGTTGATTGTCTTTGAGTTTCACCTGTGTCTAGTTAGTTACTTGCGAACAGGTAATTAATGTTACTCGTTACCTGTGAACAGGTAACTAACCTCAATATATGCCATATTTATTTGTTTCTGTGAGTGTTTGTCGGCTCCTCTGTTTCTTTTACCTCCGTTTGCTGTCAGTTTTGCCACCCTGTGTGTTATGAGGACTAGAGTGGAGAATAAATAACTTTGTTTGCACTTTGAGTTGTTGAGTTTTAATCGAATTTTCCTTGCTTTTTGCATCAAGCTTAGAAAAACCATGACAGGCAGACAGACGTTGGGAGGAACCTGATGATGGGTGCATCTTCACTGTGGTAGACCGCCGGTGGCTTCCTAAGGTTCCAGGCCGCTGCGCGCACACTGTAATCACTGTGTGTGTTTAGCGTTATCTTTAGAGAGCTGGCTCATGTGTGTGTTTCTCTTTATGGCGCTCTGTAAACTTTAACTGCCTGAGTCTTAATGCTTTAACACCAGCACAGCCACCCGAGGGAGCGGAAGGGCTTACAGCGGGGAGAGATGAAGCTTATAGGGATTGAATGGGCGAGAGGGAGGGCTGGGGTCCGTCTCAGCCAGCAGCCCCGGTAGCATGACATCCAAGCCCACCGCCAGCTGCATGGGCTTCATGCTGTACCCCCAGGGGTTCTCAAACCTTTTCATGTCAAAGACCCCCAAATTAATAATGTATTTCACCACGGGACCCCATCTAAAAATATTTAGTTCCCCCGTGCAAGATTTGCGGTGTTAAAATGTTTCAAAAATATTTTCACTTTTTAATTTATTTGAATTATTTGAAAATAGCACATCTACGCGTTGTGAGCTTGTAGATTTGTTATTTTCAAATAGCCGTTGTAGTAGACTATATATTGTTGAAGTGGTATCAAGTAGTAACATGACAGTATCATGGTCAGTTTCATGGTCAGTATCATGGTCAGTATCATGTCAGCATCATGAGTATCATGTCAGTGTCAGTATCATGGTCAGCATCATGTCAGCATCATGTCAGTATCATGTCAGTATCATGTCAGCATCATGTCAGCATCATGTCAGCATCATGTCAGTATCATGTCAGTATCATGTCAGCAACATGTCAGCATCATGTCAGCATCATGTCAGCATCATGTCAGTATCATGTCAGTATCATGGTCAGTATCATGGTCAGTATCATGGTCAGTATCATGTCAGCATCATGTCAGCATCATGTCAGTATCATGTCAGCATCATGTCAGCATCATGTCAGTATCATGTCAGCAACTTGTTAGTATCATGGTCCCTCAAGGATATGGAGTGGAACCAGCCAATCGGGCACCTGTCCCTCGGGTACATAGAATGTACCTGTATTAGTCCATCTCAAGCATGCAATACGCTGGCACAACCCAATGTTTGACACTGCAACGCCAACTTGTCAAAGTTGAATTGTAACTAGCTAGAGTTTGGATCCTTTAGGATTTTAACGATTCCGGTTCCTTAACGATTCCCTCTTAACGGTCCCATTCCTTAACGGTTCCCTTTAACGATTCCCATAGGGGTTTCCAAATGGACCCTTACAGGCCTGTAACTCTGAGAGTTTACAAATGGATTTGTACACTCTCAGAGTTATGATGGTGCTTGAAATTAAAAAGTTTGAGAACTACCGGTAATGTAATTGTATGGCAGACGTGAAGTCCGCATACAGTACCAGCTCTGACAGTGTGATAAAAACCGGTTCCGGAAAAGGGTTCCAAATGTTCCTCAATGTTGGATCCGGTTCCTCCGATTCCTCCGGTTACGAATCGCCAACCCTAATTGTAGCTGATAATCCATGCATGTGTAAAAAATATATTTTTCAATGAATCTCAGTTCAGAAGTCACACAAACATTGTTCTTGTAAAGTAGTTTACAGTAGTTGTTGTTCGTGAGGATTATAAAGATTGCTGCCGTTTAGAGATACAGTAAATTGCCCGTTGCTTTGTGTCGCCTAACACGCCCAAGGAATGCGACGTGCTTACATGTCAAATTGCCATCTTTGATTGACTGGTGATACAAACATAATTGACACAAAGGAATTAACAATGACACTGTGGATTACGGCGCAATGTGAGAGACAGATGGCAGCAGGTACAGAGACAGGAAGGCAGGCAGTGGTGACGATGTCTAACTGGTAATTACTGTACATGCCACCGTTTTTCTTTCATGGGTGTATGTATACATGTCACTGAGGAGGACATGCAGGGAAAAAAGTTTGAAAACCGTCGCTGTAAACCATGGTCCCCAGTGGTCCCCAGCTATATGAGTTAATATGGCATCGATTAATTAATTATTTTCTGATGGGGGTCCGCGGCCAAATGTATCAATTTTTTGACATAAAAAAGTTTGAAATCCACTTATGCTCTGCACAGGTTAAAGCCAACACTGTTTATTTACAAATTTAAATCTCTGGACTTTTAGCTCAGTGCGTTCCTGGATCCAGTTAGACTTTCATGGCAAGAGAGGAGGAGAGGGTTTGCAGACAAACTCTCTCACTCTGCATGTGATGGAGAGGCTTCTGGCTGTTAAATCATCTATTTCATGATCCTCTGGCACTCTGAGAAGAAAAAAAAATGTGAAAGAGGCTATTAGAGGCTGGCTGTGTTAATGCAGCCACCCATTAAAAATCCCCCATGGAGCTTGGGGCAGAGAGATGCACACACACACACACACACACACACACACACACACACACACACACACACACACACACACACACACACACACACACACACACACACACACACACACACACACACACACACACACACACACACACACACACACACACACATGCTCACACTCACACTCACACTCACACTCACACTCACACTCACTCACACTCATACACACTCACCTAGGTGCATAGGCAGACACACACAGACAGACGGAATGCATCTACAGTATCCTATATAAACTGAATGAACAATGTGTTGTGCTCACCTCCAGTACAGATTATAATCCACTACAACAGTTAATCAACCAAATTGATTTAATTGATGATAAAAAACTTAAATAACAAATTGTCAATCAATATCTTTTTGGGGGCTTTTTCTGCCTTTATTGATAGTATAGTGGGCTGACAGGAAACGGGGAGAGAGATGGGGGGTGACACACAGCAAAGGTCGTCGGGATCGGGAGTCGAACCCACGACACGCTGTCAAGCTGGATTACCAGCATAAGTGATATACACCTGGACCTGGCCAGTGGGCGCCCCATCAATCAATAATCTAAGAAAATAATTGATTAATACTCACTATTTTGGGCATGTCATTAAAGGCAACATTTATTTATTTATTGTGTAAAGCTGATCTGCAAGCTCACATTGCTGTACCATGTCTTCTAAGACTGTATATGTAAAATGTATATAAATCTTTTGAAAATAGCAGATCTACAAGCTCACAATGCACACAATGCGTCGCATTCATTTCGGCGTTCAAATGGCCGAAATGAATAGGGCTGAAGTGGTAACTGTATGTTTCGTAATAATAATCCAAATCTACAAAGTAACTAGTAACTATGGTTTTCAAATAATTTAGTGGAGTAAAAAGTACAGTATTTGCCTCTGAGATGTAGTAGTAGAAGAAGTAAAAGTATTGAAAATTGTAAGTACTCAAGTAAAGTAAGAAAGACCTCAAAATTGTACTTAAGTGCAGTACTTGAGTAAATGTACTTAGTTACTTTACACCACTGACGATATTACCACGCATTCTAAATGCAGTGCGCACGCACACATAAACATACACAAACTGTGCAACACTTACGTACACATACACTCATAAACACCTGTTGTGACACTCTAGAATGCCACAGGGGCCCCAAGATAGTCCGTACATAACGTCGTCCATCCCGGAGCGGCCCCCTCACGCGAGCCCTGGGCCTGCCAGGGGTCGAACCCGGAGGAGCCCCATGCCCTCTGCTGCAATGCAAACAGGACTTTTATAGGCATGTTTACGAGTGGGTCCCACTCTACTGTCTAGGGACAGGCAGGCAGGCTGCGCTGGCCCATGGGCGAGGCTGCTGGATCAATGTCAGCCCTGTCTGGGCGTCTGGGTCAGATACTGTGGCCTTGTCCTGCTCTCTGGTTTCGACTCATGTTCCTCCTGTCCGTGCAGAATGTCCTGCTAGGGGATACTAACTGGTTAACAGTGACGGAAGAAAGTACTCACGTGTTTTACTTATCGATACTGCAATGTAGATATACTCTCTGTTACAAGTAGAAGTCCCGTATTCAAAATGTACTTTGGCATCAAAATGTACTTAAAGTACCGAAAGTAAAACCACTCGTTGTTCATTGTTCAAAATGCAAAACAAATATTTTGAAAATGGCATATCTAAAAGCTCAAGCTACAAGCTTGTGAGCTTGTAGATCTGCTATTTTTAAATGGCCGAAATATGTATAGGGCTAAAGTGGTTACTGTGCTTTGTAATAATGATCAAAATCGACAAAGTAACTAGTATAAAACTAAAGTTTTCATATTTATTGTAGTGGAGTAAAAGTACAATATTGTAGTGGGGTAGAAGTAAAAGTATTGAACATTTTTAAATTCTGAGGAAAGTAATAAATACCTCAAAATTGTACTTAAGTAGTACTGTAGGCTACTTGAGTACATGTACTTAGTTACTTTACACCACTGCCGGTTAACCACTTTCAATCTACCGTCCCTGTTTTATAGGTTCGTCATTATAGAGCAATTGGTTCTCAAACGTTTAAATTTCAAGGACCCCCATAACTCTGACTTGTACGCTCTCAGAGTTACAGACATGTGAGGGTCCATTTGGAACCCCCCCCCCCCTCAAGGAACCCACCTGGACCCCACCACAGACGATTTTTTTTTTCAAAAAAGGTTTCTAAGAAATTCAAAAACATTTCAAACATTTCAAAAATAGCACACATCACATCACAACGCATTGTGAGCGTTTTAGATTGGCTCCTTTCGCCGTCCGTCGTATCTTTGAAGTATTATAGGACTCAGACCTGTTGACAGAGAGATTTACGACTCTCTTTGATCCCGCTGCGGCGCGCGGCCAGTCACGTGGGTTCGAGAGCTGCACGGCGTTCAAAACAGAATCGCATGGCAAAGGCGTCACTCTCTCGCTCCCCAAAATATATAGCCAGCCGCTCAGCTCAGCCCCGCAGCAAAAATCTGATCCTGATCGGATTTATATCGACCGGTTCCGTTCATTGACCGCTTGACCGTATGAGCGGGTGAACTGTCCATCACCCCCCCCCCTCCCCCGGAGGAAGGGTTTGATTATCAGCGTCTATATTTGATATCGTTGCTGAAACCTTGTATCTCCATATTTCAACTTTTCAATGTTTTTTTCCGTGAGCGTTTCCGTGAACGCTTTACTTCATCATACAAGAGTGTCACTCAAAAGCTGTGAAAATAGCAGATCTACAAGCGATGCGACGTGCTGTGAGCTTGTTGATCGGCTATTTTCACTATTTTAATCCATGGAGGCCTGAGGTTCTGATTCTGATGTCTTCTAAATTCTATAACAGTTTTCTGAAAAACTTTTTCATGTCAAGGACCTCCAAAATTATATGTATTTGGCCGCCGACCCCCATCTAAAAATATTTTGTTCCAGGGACCCCCAGAAGCAAAGATTTGAGTTTAAAAAGTTTGCACACATTTTAATTATTTTTTTTAAACAGCAGATCTACAAGCTCATAGCGTGGCACTCAGTGCCGCACTATGAGCAAGTAAAAAATAATAGTTTAAGTGGTTACACAGATGCGTTCCCGGTTTTAATGGTTAAAAAGTTTTTAAAATATCAACAAACAAGGAACGTTTTTGGACATATTAGGTTTCCAACCCCGACGGCAACGATATTTGACATGACAGTCGTATGCGGTGCTAGAGGGCATGTGAGGGAAAGGTCTTGACCCCGCGGGCAGTGGAATCGTTATGGGCTCATAAAGGACGGTGTGCCCAGCCCTCCACTCGATAGCCCCGGGTCCACACGGAGACACAGTGCAGCTGATTAATTAGTCAAGCAATCAATGTATGGCCTGCACCTTGCATCCAACGCATTCCCTCCAGTATATCTATATGTGCAGGTAGAGCAGCAATTACTATGCACAAACAAACAGATATGTACAGTACAGTACACACGCACGCACACGCACACGCAATTCACTCACCTAGGTGCACACACACACAGAGACACAAATACACATTTATCCACCCCCGCACACACAGAAACACACACACACACAGACACACACACACACACACACACACACACACACACACACACACACACACACACACACACACACACACACACACACACACACACACACACACACACACACACACACACACACACACGTACGCAGGCAATAACATAGATTTATGCAAGAATGCATACATACACATACATACCCATGCACAGTCAGGGAGGACATAAACATCTATGCAGAAATGCACATACACAAGAATATACACACATATCTCCTCTCTCTCTCTCACACACACACACACACACGCGCACACACGCACGCACACACACACTCACACGCATGCACGCGCGAGCGGGCATCCACATCCATCCACGCGCACATCCTCAACTTGCCTACAGAATTATAATAAGATAGAATAAAACAAAGAAAAACACTTTGAATGGGGGATAAGAGATGTGACAGAGGAAAAGGGAGACAGTGAGAATATGTAAGAAAGTTTTCACCTTCAAAGCGGCGAGCGCTGGCTGCCTGTCAATCAGGAGAAGGAGGTGCCATTTGAAGGATCAGTCATCCCTGACAGTCCTGTCATGGAGAGGCTTAATTAGCCAGGATTACTTCCTCACTTAATGAAGCATGCTCTACTCCGTCTCGGACCGAGTACCACTCTCTCTCCTCTCCTCTCCTCTCCTCTTCTCTTCTCAACTCTCTCAGGTCTCCTCTTCTCCCGCTATCCCTCATTCCTGCTTTTTTTCTGTGTGTGTGTGTGTGCCTCTCCAGGCAGGCAGTTTAAGTCCCACTTCCTAGCAGTGGAGACTATCCATCCATTTTCATAGTGGCACTGTCACTTCTAATCTGTGTGTGTGTGTGTGTGTGTGTGTGTGTGTGTGTGTGTGTGTGTGTGTGTGTGTGTGTGTGTGTGTGTGTGTGTGTGTGTGTGTGTGTGTGTGTGTGTGTGTGTGTGTGTGTGTGTGTGTGTGTGTGTGTGTGTGTGTGTGCTTGCGTATGTGTTCACAACCACTCTTTCTCAAGTTCTCTAGTTATCCTCAATTCATTTTGCACAACCAGTGCATGAGCATCCCACCAGTACAGGACCAGTTATTTAGGACGTAGAGCCTTCGTCCTACTCCTACTCCTACTCCTTCCGCCCCAACACTCCCTGCTAACAAGCCTGTAGGAGTAAGTGTAGTGAGTGACTAATATCACCCTCCCCGCCTGGCTTCCCTTCCCCTGAACACGGGCCAATTGTGTTCATATATAGACACTCGACAAAGCCGGATGCACCGCGGTTGTGGGCAGATACTTTATACCACTGCACCACAGCACCAGTGTTGATTTTGTCGACTAAAACTATGCCGAAAAATGTTGGTCGACTACCTTTTTTCACT
>NC_137608.1:15376918-15384418 GCF_963280865.1 Gymnoscopelus braueri | reverse complement strand
ACCTTGTATTGAACTGTACTTCCTGTTGCTTGTCTTTGCAAACTGTTATATTGAATAACATTCAATCAATCAACATAGTAGTACATAAATAAATACCTGTAACCTCTGATCCCAGAATCTGCCACATTTTACGGTCCCTTGTGCATCCCACAGAATTTGGGAAGTTCAGATGGCTTTTAGGTTTCACGCTCCTCTGGTCCTGACCTGGAATCAGCTCCAGGAAGATATTAAACTGGAGCACTTCATCCCTTTGGGTAATTCTAAAAGGTTTAGGATTCTGCAGCTGTTTTACTGGAGGTTATATAAATGTGTAAATTGTGTTTGTTTTGTATTTCATGCTGTTGCTAATCTTTGCTTGTTGCATCCGCCTGGCCAAGGCGGGGCTCCTGTGTAGAAGAAATAACCATCTCATACAGAGCCCCGGAGAGGCCATTGCCAAAAAAATTAAATAACTTGTGGCAACAAAATACTGTCTTGTGGCCTCAAGTTATTACTTTTTTCTGTCATTGGCCTCTCCGGGGCTCCGTACTCACCTGTTAAAAGAGAAATAAATACCAAAAACCAAATACATATTCATGGTACAATAACACACATATCGACTCTGTCGGGAGCAATGAAACGCGTCCCTTCGCGCCGCGTTTTGAGCTTGAGCTTTGAGCTTGCTACTTTTGAATTTGAATCTTGAAAATAAAAATGTTTGGACATATGAGGTTTCCACCCGACAGAGTCGATGCTTTTGTGTGATGCTGTAGTATGATCAAGAAGGCTTTAAAGGGATAGTTCACCCCAAAAACCTTTTTTCTATCAATTAGCCCCCCCATGGTGTCTTGAATTCATGGATATTTATTTGTTTTGTCGCATTCCTAAGCCAATCATTTGATGACCAGCGGACCGGTAGGCAGCGGTTCCGGTAGGAGATACAAAGGAGACTCTTTGTGTCTCCTACCGGAACCGCTGCAGGTCATCAAATTATTGGCTTAGGAATGCTACAAAAACAAAAAAATATCCATGAATTCAAGCCTCCATGGGGTGACTAATCGATAGGAAAAAAAGTCATTTTGGGGGTGAACTATCCCTTTAATTGACCAAAAAACCCACAAAAAGTTAGAATATGGAGATAAGAGGTTTCTGCGGGACATCGATGATTATGAGACGTACTACAGGGGGTGGGGGGGGGGGGGGGCTGGCTGGCTGGGGGGACGTGAAGTAAGATATCCAGCAGCCCACGCTGGACAGGACAGGAGGCACAACAGGAACCTCCAGCAGCAGGCTCCTGTCAGCGGGCCAGATGAAACCATAGATAGATAGAGAGGGATAGGACTGCAAACAGCCCCACAGCAGCTATAACACAGGCTAACAGATATGAACCCAGCAGAGTGAGAGGGTGACAGGAGGGCCATGCTCCCCCACCCACGCCATGCCACCGTCAAGATGGAAGCTGAGACCCCCGCACAGACAGATACACACACACGCACACACACACACACACGCACACACGCACGCACGCACGCACGCACGCACGCACGCACGCACGCACGCACGCACGCACGCACGCACGCACGCACGCACACACACACACACACACACACACACACACACACACACACACACACACACAGAGCCCCTCCTCCTCCACTCTCCACCCTCTTCCGTGAAGTGTCTCTCCAAACATGCCCACCAGGCATGGGCTGGCCGGCTGCTGCTGCTGGCTGGCTGAGGGGGGAGAGGGGGGGTTTGAGGGATGGAGGTGGAGGCTAGGGGGGGGTGGGGGGTGGGGGATTCGGGGGTAAAGAAGACGGGGGTGGGGGGTGTCCGTATCAATCCGTCACAGGCCCTCTGACAGCTGACTCCTGCGCCCGCCGTTGGCCCACGGGCAACTGACCAGAACCAGGCCAGAGTTGGCCAGCTGTGTGCGTGCATGCGTGCATGTGTGCATGTGTGTGCAGTGTGTGTGTGCAATGTGTGTGTGTGTGTGTGTGTGTGTGTGTGTGTGTGTGTGTGTGTGTGTGTGTGTGTGTGTGTGTGTGTGTGTGTGTGTGTGTGTGTGTGTGTGTGCACGTGTACGTGTGTGCGCGTGTGTGTGTGTGTGTGTGTGCGCGTGTACGTGTGTGCGTGTGCGTGTGTGTGTACGAGTGCATGCGCATTTCAAATCTCTCCGACTCCCCCCTATCCCTGCACTGCACATACTGTAGACTGTATATATACGTATACCTCTTCCATCCCACAGTAGCCTGTATCCTCCTATCCATCTCCGCGCGCCTCCCCAGCCCTGCCCGTGACATCTTACAAGTCAATCAATCAGCCTCAGCGAGCTGGCATGAGAGCACTGCATTTATCCAGAGCACACACCCTGCCTGTCATACTAGTTGAAGTATTTTTATTTAAACTGACCTTCAAACCAAATCCACTTTTTTTTCCTCTTTCCTCCCCTTATACTGTATACGTGCAAACACATAATGCTAATAATTTATGCTTCGCCGTAAGCCAGTGTCACGCGGCTCCCCGAACACAGCGGCTGATCTACAAGCTCACGACTAGTCGCGGAGGTGACGAGTCGTGAGCTTGTACGTCTGGGTTACGCGACACCGTCATGCAACGACGTATGAATCAGGGCTTCTAAGAAAAGTCTCGAGCGTTGCGGAGAGAATGATGGAGTGGAGACGGTGCGGAGGCAACATCTGGTGTCTTTCAGTTCCACCTGCAACAGATTCTTACCTGGGCTGCTCCTGGTAGTTCGTAGAAAAAGGAGTAAGGGGAAAAAAAGCCTCGGGTCTCTGGTATGCCGTCTGCGAAGCAAACAGTTGTTTCATCTGTGTCCATTTGTGCACGTGTGTGTGTGTGTGTGTGTGTGTGTGTGTGTGTGTGTGTGTGTGTGTGTGTGTGTGTGTGTGTGTGTGTGTGTGTGTGTGTCAAGTGTTTTGCACACAGCAGGGTACGTACAAAAACATGGTTTCCCCAGGGGAACATGTATTCTACAGCGTTAGTGCTTTTGTTGCATTACAGCGTCCAAAACAGCCCCCCTATACACTTGGATCTTGCACATATTCCACAAATACTCTGTCTACCTTACATCTTGCTTCAATCAGTCAGGTTCTTTTCCTTGGAACAATGTGTATGTTTTATTGTACGGACGTCAACTCGCCAACTTCTATCCCTCAATATCTCTTTATTTTAGACTCCTTTTTGTTTTTTTGTTGCTGCATGTTAAAATGTTTCCTTGTGAGCAAAACCGCCGAGCCACATTCCTTTATGTGGAAAAGTCACTTAAAGTCATTCTGCTTCGTTGTGGTAAAAATAAAATGTTTTCATCTTGTTTTTTGTTTATGAAGGAGGACTGCTACATGTAAATAGTTCTTGACTCGGCGAAAGGCTTTGAGTGGTACCACGTATCACATCGTCCCTGTCAACGTGGAAACCGTGTATGTCCAGAACCATCACTGTTAGAAAGGCCACACCGACCTTACCTAATAATTGTGTTTATTGCCTCCTGATTCTGATTGGGTATTGTTTCATGCTATAGTTCACTCTGAGCACAGGTGCTCCTCGTTTCAGTACGCTTAAGTGTACCAGCTGTTACTGATTGAGTTTGTTCAGTTTCTTGTTTTTGACCTGGCTGGAAGTCAGTTTTCTATCTTCAGTTTTTACAGTGTCCTACAGTCCCTTTTATTCTTTTGCTGTGTGTGGATGCACAAAGACCACAGCTTTAATGAATCAGCCAAACTGGGAAAGTCTTGTTAACTTCTGCGTCCTCTAACCGGGATATACCTCCATTCGTTGCACCACTCTAAAACACATTCCCTGAAGACCCGTCTCCTTTACAATCATTTTTCTAGAATTGGAACGAAAATTGTCAGCGATAGTGAGAATGTATTTTCAGTGCTTTTGTTGCGACACTCTTGTATGACGAAGTATAGGGCATTCATTTACAAAGAAATAAACTATACAATTTTGAGATGTGTAGATGCAAGGTTTCTGCCTGACAGCAACGATATGGTGATTCCAGCAGTGGTGGAAGAAGTATACTCACATGTTTTACTTAAGTAAAAGTATTAATGCCATAATGAAGAAATAGTCTGTTAAAAACAAAAGTCTGGTATTTAACATTTACTTTAGTAAAAGTAGAAAAGTATTGGCATCAAAATATACTTAAAGTACCAAAAGTAAAAGTACTCATTATGCAGAATGTCACATTTCACAGCTTTACAAAATAGTTCATCTACAACCTCACAATGCGGCTATTTTCAAATAGCTGATGTATATAGGGCTGAAGGGGTTAATGCATGTTTTGAAATAATCTCAATCTACAAAGTAACTGTAGTAACTAAAGTTGTCAAATAATTATACCAGTTGCCTCTGAGATTTAGTGGAGTAAAAGTAAAAGTAGTGAAAATTGGAAATATTCCAGTGAAGTAAAAGTATCTAAAAATTGTAATTAAGTACAGTACTTGAGTAAATGTACTTTAGTTACTTTACACCAGTGGATTCCAGATAGAACCAAAAGGCTCCTCAGGTCACACAACTGCAACTGGTTCTCTTGTGGAATTATAATGGGTTCACTAGGACGGTACGCATTATATTAGGCTCTACAGGGATTTTGATTTATTACAATAACAATAGCATTTAGTTTTCTTCATTTGGCATGTACAGTAAACACATCTTTACCCAGTTCAGATGACAATAATGAACGTTTTAGATTGGTTTGCAATGTAAAATGCAAAGTGACGTGTTGGGTTTGTCAACAGCGCTGACGCACACGTTGGGTGTTTCTCTTCCCTTCAATCTTCCTCCCCCTCGCAGACAGGACTTGTCAGCAAAAAGTTGAGAATAGGCGTACGGACGTAGCATAAAGACAATCAATAGGTTCCCATGAGGCGGAAACAGAAAACACATGTTAGAATGTGAACACAGCGTGACTTGCTTTGACTTGGATGTGCAGCGTGGTCCAAGAAGCAGCATGTGCAACTTCTTATTTTACATAGTTTCTTGCACTTTTACTTTGGTGACAGTCCATCTGTCAGTTGACTTAAAATTTCGGGAATACAGTACAAAAATAGAATACAAAAAATGTAACAGTTATGGGCCGAAACATCCTAGAACATCCTCCTTCTCAGGGTGCACACAGTTCAGTCAAACGGGTGGCTTTCTTGGGACGGACATCCCAAGGAGTCACCCCTTGACTGGAAGGGGGGGGGGGGGGGGAATACGGTACATGTTGACTAGGGGGTATATTTCTATCCCTATCGGGACATCATGTCACGATCTGGTGGTGTGGTGAGGACCCAAATGCAGGACAGCATGGCAGGCAGAGTTCAAAACCCAAGATTGGGTGATTTATTACAAAATAACAGGGAAAACGTCACAATCACAAACTAACAAGATACAACACGATGTGACACCAAACAATTACTCGACAAGGACTGATTGGGGAACAAGATTAATACACATGAGGACTTATTACACATGGGAAACATCTGGGGAAGACATGAACATAGAACCCGAACAACAAGAACATGAAACATGAACATAACATAGAAATACAACACCTAGACAAGACAGGTAAAGTCTGTGACTGTGACACATTAACTCGAACGGCACTGAGTCGGCTCAAGCGGACTTCGCAATGCTCGGCGCGGCGTGGCCTCCGTTGTTTTAACTGTTTTTTGGCTGACTTTTACATCTTGGGTTTAGAGAACTGCACTTCCATATTCCTGGAGTCCGGAAGTGCCCGGGAAGGCACTGTTTGACTGGAAGGGTACCTACTAGTGATGAGCGGGCCGACCCGTAACCCGCGGGACCCGCGGGTCAACCCGCGGCGCGGGTGGGTCGAGTCAGGATTTCAGAGGAAATTATGCGGGCTACGGGTGAGCGGGTCAGCCTCTCTCACACGCAAAAAAAATAAATAAATCACATGCTCTTGTTTTGTCTTTATTCCTAATAAGAATAAGAATAATAACAATAAAACAGTTTGAATACACTTGGGGTGTATACTTGAAGATTATTTTCCTTCATGATTTTACCGTTTTTTTTTTTTTACCGCAGGGCGGGTTGAGCCATAGATTTATATATGGGTTCGCGGGGCGGGTTGAGGCGGGTTCACCGCACATCACTAGTACCTACCCCCTTCAAGTCACAGTTTGACGTTTGGTCACCTTTAGTCCCAAGAAGTCACACTATTGCATTTTGGGGAAGGAGAGTGTGTTGCAGAAAACACGAGGATTCAGCGATGTCTGAGTGATTTCGGGAGAGCACGGTCACGTATGGATTTTCAATGCTTCTTCACGTGCATGGCTTTGTCCCAAGGGGCTATTTATTGTTACATGGTTCAATTGCGGGTGTAGAGGTCTGAACGGGTGACCTTTCAAACAGCGCTCGGCTGTTATTGTTACGTCTTGAACCCTTCTGTCTAAACAATGACTTCATATTTTTCAGTCACTAGGAATCAGTGGTGTAAAGTAACTAAGTACATTTACTCAAGTACTGTACTTAAAGGAGGAGTTCACCCAAAAAATAACTTATTTTCTATCAATTGCACACCCTATGAAGCCTTGAATCCGTGGATTATTTAGCTAATAATTTGATTCCCGTCTCCTACCGGCTAATGTATCCGGTAGAGAGATGACTGCAATTATTTGAAAACTTTAGTTACTGGTTACTTTGCAGATATAAATTATTATATTATAAAACATACATTAACCACTTTAGCCCTATTTTATACGTAGGCTATTTGAAAATAGCCGATGATGCGACGCGTTGTGAGCTTGTACAGTAGATCGGCTATTTTCAAACAATTCAGTACTTTCACTTTTGGTACTTTAAGTAGGCCTATACTTTGATGCCAGTACTTTTGTACTTTTACTCAAGTAACATTTTGAACACAGGCCTTTTACTTGTAACAGAGTAGTTTTATACGGTGGTATTGCTACTTTTACTTAAGTAAAATATCTGAGTACTTCTTCCACCAGTGCTAGGAATATGAGAATAGCAAATTGTCTTTGGTTGTTAAATGTTGCTCCATGCCATGTCGTCATATAGCTGGCATGTTGCCTTTTTCCCCCCTATTGAATCAAAAATGGTAATGGTAAAAACAAACCCACCTTTAGAGGGTAAGATATAATTAAACTAATCATGACACTCTGACAACTGAATTGAACCATAATTGGTTCTATTGAATTCTGTAATTAGTTGGAATGACATTCCACCTTGCTCTCTCTCTCTCTCTCTCTCTCTCTCTCTCTCTCTCTCTCTCTCTCTCTCTCTCTCTCTCTCTTTCTCTCTCTCTCTCTCTCTCTCCACCACAATACAACTTTTAAGCTCCATATGTTTCTGTGTTTATGCCGAGCTCCCTGCTCCAATTACTCCAAATGTACACACACACACACACACACACACACACACACACACACACACACACACACACACACACACACACACACACACACACACCTCCCCTCATCTCCACAATCTAGTAGGCCCATCTCTCTTCTCAAGCACGCACACAGA
>NC_137608.1:15354418-15374418 GCF_963280865.1 Gymnoscopelus braueri | reverse complement strand
AGCCTCTGGCTATCCAGTAAATTAAAGGCCTAATGCACAATCCTCGGAGCAGGCGGACAAACTAATGAAATGGAGAAGCCGGGTTGCCCCTGGGAGGGCTCGGCGGGCGGCAGATGAAGACGCCTCCAATGAGGGATTCAACCCCCCTCCCTATACCTCCCTCCCTTCTACCTTGCACCTTCCAGCCACATCCATCTCTCTCTCTCTGTCTCTCTGTCTCTCTGTCTCTCTCTCTCTCTCTCTCTCTCTCTCTCTCTCTCTCTCTCTCTCTCTCTCTCTCTCTCTCTCTCTCCCCCTCCTCTCTCTCGCCCCTTCACTATATGTGACTCTCTCACTCTCTCTATAACTCACTCACTCACTCTCTCTCCTGCTCCTCACAAAGTGTCAACGGCAGGTCTAAGAATGTGTGAGAGTCGACGGAACAACTGTGTGTGTGTGTGTGTGTGTGTGTGTGTGTGTGTGTGTGTGTGTGTGTGTGTGTGTGTGTGTGTGTGTGTGTGTGTGTGTGTGTGTGTGTGTGTGTGTGGGACGGACGGACGGACGGACGGACGGACGGACGGACGGACGGACGGACGGATTGACTGACTGACTGTGAATGCACATGTACATGTGTATATACGTGTGTGTGTGTGTGTGTGTGTGTGTGTGTGTGTGTGTGTGTGTGTGTGTGTGTGTGTGTGTGTGTGTGTGTGTGTGTGTGTGTGTGTGTTTGCGCAGGCATGTTATCTGTATTACTGGTGTGTGTACCCTCCAGAGTAAACGAGGTGTTTCTGTGTGTGTGTGTGGGGGGCGGGGGGGGGCGTTGTTTGTATGCCACCAAACTTGACTGTCCCCCCGCAGAGGACTGAGCAGACTTAACCCACTAACCTTGAAAGAGGTGCTTTGTCTATAAATAGCACCGGGCCAATTAAAGCTGTTTTTCGGAAGGCGTCCCTCCCTCCCCGCCGAGGCTCAGGCACCGTGCGCTCCACCATGCGCTCCCTGACGCCTCGTCTCTGGAGCCAGCACCGCTGCACAGGAGCCACCACCCTGCTAATTAGAGCCGCTATCATTCACCTGGCCCTGCTATGCTGCTTGGCCCTAATGTCACACACACACACACACACACACACACACACACACACACACACACACACACACACACACACAGACACACACACACACACACACACACACACACACACACACACACACACACACACACAGGGTGCACACACAGAGACAGATACACACAGACACTGAGACTGATACGCACGCGCACGCGCACGCGCGCGCGTGCGCGTGTATGCACACAGATGCCACACATGAACAACTCCTGTGCACAAACAGACAGACACACATACACACACACACACACACACACACACACACACACACACACACACACACACACACACACACACACACACACACACACACACACACACACACACACACACACACACCCACACACACACACACAAACACACAGATACACACACACACACACACACACAGACAGTTGCACCCACGCATACCTGTCTAAACATACGCACACAAACAATGACAATGTAAAAAAAACAAAAAACACATTCAATATGGTCTCTGTCGAGGGTGGAAACCTCATATGTACAAAACTGTTTATTTTCAGGATTCAAATTCAAAAATAGCAAAAGTAGCAGATCTACAAGCTCAAAACATGTCGCTTAGCGCCACGTTTCGAGCTTGTGGATCTGTTACTTTTGATACTTTTGTATGATATGCATACCAGCAAGTACACAGTCAAATATTCAGTGTTAATTTAAACCTGAGAGTGTTCATTTTTAGGACAACATTTCAGTCTGTATTCTGCTATTTAACCTCTTTTTTGGGGGCGGCAGGAGTGTCAGATCTAAAACATTCAACAAATGACATGAAGAGATTTAACGTACAGCCCCTCCAGCGCTCTTCATGGCAAGTGTGGAAAGGCAAGATGCACACTGTAAAATCTGTGAGTGTTAATTCAACACCCAGAGTGTTCAAATGGACCTATTTCTGTTGAATGAACACTCCACACTTCACAGTGTAGAGACGTGGGAGACAGAGAGCTACAGAGGGAAATGGGCTGAATTACACTTTAATTGCCTTCGCTATTAATTAGAAGTGTTGGAAATCTGTTGCGGTTTGCCCCCCTCCCTTCCCCCCCTCCCCCCAGTCGCAGTCCTTATGAAGCTATCTATTAACATCTTAATTGCCGCCTGGTCGGCTGTTGAGGCAGCCACACAGTGAGCTGAACATACTGAACAGTCTGCTGGCTGGCTGGCTGGCTGGCTGGCTGACTGACTGACTGACTGACTGGCTTGGTGACTAGCTGAGTAGCTGGCTGGCTGGCTGACTGGCTGAATGTCTGGTTAGCTATCTGGCTGGCTGGCTGGCTGGCTAGCGTTAGAGTCGTTAACACAAACGACAAAAGACCACAGTCTGCTGGCCTGTACACACCACAATGACTGTCAATTACTAGAATTGGTCTTATAATATGTAAGATTTAGGGGAAAAAACGAGCGGTATTATCTGGCAGAGGCATTCTCCTCTGCGCCTCTCGCCCTCCGTTCCTCTCTCCGTCATTGTCATCGGTGTGAAATTGGCCAGTCGGATGACGGTGATGAAGAGGGCGACGCGTAATGAATTCTATCTGGCCCATAAGAGTTTGACCTAGGGTTGATCAAAGGTTAACAACACTTCACCCCTAAGGCAACACCCATTAGCAATTATATTGTGCATTAGCAATCTCTGTGTGGATGTGCCACACGACACGTGTGTGTGTGTGTGTGTGTGTGTGTGTGTGTGCAGAGTGCACTTGTGTGTGTGTGTGTGTGTGTGTGTGTGTGTGTGTGTGTGTGTGTGTGTGTGTGTGTGTGTGTGTGTGTGTGTGTGTGTGTGTGTGTGTGTGTGTGTGTGTTTTGTGTTTTGTGTCAGCATTATGTGCCTGACTGTATGTTACAATATGTTGTGAATGTAATGTATATACAGTATATGTTTTTGCCCACTCGTGTATAATTATGTTTGTTTGTGTGTCTCATTGTGTGTGTGTGTGTGTGTGTGTGTGTGTGTGTGTGTGTGTGTGTGTGTGTGTGTGTGTGTGTGTGTGTGTGTGTGTGTGTGTGTGTGTACTCACGTGCCACATTCCATCATAGAGAATGGCTGGCGGGGTCATTGATGCCCCCCCCCCCCCCAGACCCCAACTATGAGCTGTCACTCAAACACTAGCTGTCAATCAGCATCTACTAACTAACCAGCCCACAGACAGACAGACAGACATGCAGACATGCAGACATGCAGACAGACAGACAGACAGACGTATGGTGGCTAAATGGCATTTTTACACGTTAACGCATTCCCATTAGGCTGGGGGTACAAATTGCAACGCTCTGTAAGAAGCTCCTCCCCCTTACCGCTAGTAGTGGAAAGTAACATTAAGTACATTAACTCAAGTACTGTGCTTCAATATCATTTTTAGTTGCTTTACTTGAGTATTTCGATTTTCATTTTTCAATACTTTATACTTCTTCTCCACTACATCTCAGAAGCAAATATCTTTTGACCCGACCACAATTATTTGATATTTTTCGTCACTCACAGATTTAGATTATTATAATTTTTTTAAACGTAGCATGTAGAGCTGCTATTTAAGCAAACGTTTGACACAATAAAAAAAACTGTATTTTGACTTTTTGACTTTTACTCAAGTAAACGTTTCAATACAGGCCTTTTTGCTCGTTAACATAGTATTTCCATATTATCGCTACTTCTACTTAAGTAAAACAATATCGGAGTACCTCTCTTCCACCACTGCCTACCTACCTCCCCACCCCCCTCCTCACCCCCCTCCTCACCACAAAGACACACTCATTAATAGCCGTTCCTTTGACATTTGAAGTAACATTATTACAGGGCTCATTTAGGAGAACATGCAGGAGCCCTAGGCTCATGGTCCTCCTGTTCATCAGGTCGGGCCCAAGATGCTGCTGAGCTCCGGGCGGACGGAGGGTGGGGTGGGGTGGGGTGGGTGGGACAGGACGGGGTGGGGTGGTATGAGGTGGGGGGTGGAGGGGGGGGGGGTTTAGAAGGTGGAAGGTGGAGGGTAGTGGGCGTCGGAGCCTCCGGGTTTGACATTCACAGAACAACAGACAGCAGAGATGGATGCTCTGCAACATTCCTGCCCCTGCATGCATGACAGAGCCTCCGTCCCTGCTCCCCCCAACCCCAACACATATACACACACATATACACATACATATACACACATACACACACACACACACACACACACACACACACACACACACACACACACACACACACACACACACACACACACACACACACACACACACACACACACACGCACACATAGACAGACACACACACATAGACGGACACACACACATACACACAGAGCTCTCTTGCCTACAGCGGCCAACCCCCGACTCAATCCCACATCTGACCTTTGCAGAAAACCGGGGTCAACCCAAGGTTTTTTTTTTGTTTCGTTTTTGCTCGCGTCGGGATGGCATCTCAGAAAGTGTACAAATGGAACCAAATGGACCTTACGCCCCATTTGGTTCCATTTGTATGGCATTAAATGGCATTGAATTACATTGCATTACATTACATTACAGTCATTTAGCAGACGCTGTCAGGATCGGTGTCCTTGTATCTTATTTTGTGTTGAATCATTCCTATTGTTCCCTGTTCTCCTTGTACTTTTATTATGTAGTGATGTCCTAGTGTTTCCTGTCTGCCCTAGTGTTTGCTACCTGTCTTGTCTCACCTCCCTGTGATTACTTGTTTCTCCACCTGTGTCCTGTTAGTCTACCAGCCAATCCCTGTGTTGATTGTCTTTGAGTTCACCTGTGTCTTGTTAGTCCTGTGTCTATTTAAACCCTCAGACATTGGTCTGTGCAATTATAGTTGTTGTTGTCATAGTGTGTCTTGCCTTGTATGTCCTGCTTTATTGACAATTTATATTGAAAGTTTGATAATAAATCATCATTGAACTTGATCTGCCTGCCTGGTTCTGCACTTGGGTCCAAACACTCATATCGTGACAGATGCTTTAATCCAAAGCGACTTACAATAAGTGCATTCAACATAGGTAGGCAAGAAAACTGCTAATCACCAGAAGTCTTAAGTGCATTCTCTTCTAAAACAAGCAACTAAGAGTATACCTAGCGCTAAGGTAAAAGTGTATCAGCTACCTACTTTCTAACACTTAACACTTAGGCATTACATTTAGGGAGTTTACTGTACAAGACAAACCAAGTGTACATGACATGTACTGTGTTGGTGGATAATTAATTAATTAATTAATTCAATCATTCATTCATTCAGGTACAGTCCAGGGCCGGACTGGGACCAAAATTCAGCCCTGGCATTTTGGTTCGGACCGGCCCACCACCCCCCGGGCCGTTTTGTCAACGGGGGGGGGGGGGGGGGGGGGGAGCGTTTCACTGTTTCAGCCCAGCCCTGCACATGAACTCTGCAGCCGCACTGAGGCCCCTGCTGGAAAGCATCTCAGCCCAAACATTAACGTAACTAATAATTGGGCCACGCGACCCTGAAATGACCGTAATCTGGTACAGTCTACACCCCTTGGCATGTCTCTCTTTGTTAACACAGTAAAATAGGAGACAGTGGATCCAGTGGGAGGGAGAGAGAGAGAAAGGGGGGGGGGGGGTTCTGGCTGCATTCCATGGCAGGTCAAGAGGGGGCGCCTCCAAACACGAGAGAGTGAACCCCTCGATATGTAAGAACTCCATATGTGCTCACAGCACTGTGATGATCCTCGGTATTTGGCTATATTAGGTAATCGTCCAAATAAGAATTGAAGAAGCATGAGGGATTGGGGATGTGGTTGTACTGTGTTGAGCTCCACCCTGTCCCTGGACCAGCAGGTAGGTAGTGAGAGTGTGGTTATAGGATCCAGGCTGTAGGTGCAACTCACAGCATTCAGCAGCAGACTTACGCACGCACACACGCAACCATGCATGCAGACACTTTTGCTGCGTTCACACTGGCAGCTGAAAAAGATGCAAAGCTACACAGCATATTTGTAGCTTTGTAGCTGAAGTTGAAACCAGCTCAACTTCTTTGTAGATTTGTAGCTTTTATAGCAGCAACAAACGGTATCTTCGGCTCTTCATGCCACTGGCTTCCATTGAAAATGAATGGTACACTGTATATGTGATCGAAGCATCGCTCGCTCACTTACTCACTCACCCACTCACTCACCCACTCACTTGGTTTTCAACCCTTTTCATGTCGAGGTCCATTATTTATTCAGCATTTGAGCCACGGACCACCATTTGATGAGATTTAGACTCTCAGACATAGAGTATTTTGTTGTCGTTGGGTAAGATTTTGTCCACAATTCCATCCATGCTGAATTGATGTTGGTACCATAGGAGAGATAACAGGCAAACGTTGATCAAAATAACAATTATTTAATTAAGTAATGCAGATGTTTAGCAATAATTGAACTCTTGAGAGCGTAAATTGAAACCGAATGGGTTTCATTTTACGCTCTCAAGAGTTAAAGATCTATAAGGGTCCATTCGATTTCATTTTACGCTCTCAAGAGTTAAAGATCTAGCTAATAAGGTTCCATTTGGTTACCAACTCTGCATCATTTAGCTGGGGACCGCCTAGAACCCCCTCAAGGAAGGACCACTGGTTGTCCCCGGACCACTGCTATACAGGCACACAGAGACAGTAACAGAAACACAGAGAGGGCCAGAGAGAGAGCCTCTCTCTGCCCTCAGCGTATGTCATCTCCAGCAGTTTGTTGTGTTTGAGGGTTTTCCCGCTTGCAGGACGGGGCGGCGGGGCTGGAGTGGAGGGGGGAAACACCCCGCTGACACGTTATCCCTGGTCTAGCCATAACACGGCACCGCCACCCACCACACACTCCCCAAAAAACACACTACCTGGGGGTGTGCCATGTGTGCCATCATGTGGGATTACCACAGGAGCCTATTAAGTGCCAACACCACCCACACACAGCCGCCCCCACCTTCTTCCTCCCCAAAATAACAACCACCCCCAGTGTTGCCATGTCTGCTTATTATACAAGCCACTTATGGGCTTGTTTTGCGGGTTGCGTTTTTTTTGGGGGGCTTGTTTCTAAAGTCTAGTTGCTTATTCAGTGGTTCTCAAACATTTTCATGTCAAGGACCCCCAAATGTATTTTTCCACTGACCTAAAAATATTTTTGTGCCAGGGACCCCCACACCAGATTTGCGTTGTTAAAATGTTTCAAAATATATTCAAATTTTTTTTTTTCATGATTTTCATTTGAAAATAGCCAATGTTTTAACGTGCTCATGTAGTCTATTAGTCACTTCTTTTGGGCTTGTTTTCATAGACCACCTGGTTGCTTATTTCTCTCGCAAAATGTGGCAACAGTAGCCCACCCCCCTCGCCCCCTCCCTCCCTCGGCCCGGCAACGAGGGCGGGGAGACGAGCTGATGCCGGGCACCGTTACCATCATCCTCCTATAACCCTGTGCGTAGCGCCCGCCGTGTCTCGGTCGTGCCCTCTGGGATGATGCTCCACGCTCAGAGACCTAACCCGAAGAAGACAAGCCCCCCCCCCGCTGAGCCGCCGCAGATTTGGCAATTCGCCCAGTACCCCCGCCCCCCTGCCTAATCCCTTCTCACTCCTCCAAATTTCACCCAAATCTGAGTGACTTCTCCTTTCTGTCTGTCTCCTCAAATAAGCAATGCCTTCTTCTTTTGGGAGCGTTCAAGGACATTATTGCACACACTGGTCTCTGTCCCTGTCTGTCTGTTGGTTTGTTTGTTTTGAGACAAAAATCGAAATGCAGTTTACAAACATTTTGTTATGAATCTTTTGCATGTATTTATAGTGCATAATATACATTACACTCAGGTATTTATTTTCCCCCGATATACTGTATTTCATTTTCATAATGAGGATATCAGTACTGCGAAAGAATAACGCTAACGATGACAGTGAATGTTCAGAACAGGAAAACTATAATTCATGGACAATATATATTATCACTTATTTAGCCTATAGAAAATCTAATGAAAAATCCTATGGTGTAAATTTTTCAGATGGACTTGGAGACAAGGAAGGCAGTGTAGTTTGTAAATCTATTTCATGGTTGAGCAGGTGGATTTCCAAGTGTCTTGGAGAGACGCTAGACAGAGGGGTAGAAGGAAAGGAAAAGTGCGAGAAGTGCTAGTGCGAGAATGAGATTGTGGAGACAGTTGGAGCTCACTAGTGATGGTTGAATCAGAGTGTGGTTTCCAACCTGCCAGTCTCGGTGAGGAGCCCACTTCCAAAGGCCTGCATGCCTTCCACCGTCTTCCACTGTCAGTCCTCCTGTCTTCCTAGTCGACATCCCAGCGCTATAGGCTTTGAGGAGCTTCAGAAGAACATCACCTGAGTGCCTGCAAGGCTGGCTCTCCTGTTTTACCCTGAAATGAACTGTCTCATGGGGGCCGCTGGAAAAATCACCTCCGCCGCCTGCCTCCCTCGCTCTTAAAGTAATATCGGTGCATTTCATCTTGATCGTGCACCACTGGACCAAAACCTACGACTAGAATGGCAAGCGGCGGCGCTGCCTCTCTTTGTGGTCGCCTCTCATTGTTTTCCTGATGAAGACCCGGCGGGGGTGAGTGGTGGTGTGGATGACCCGAGATAAGAGAGGCATTGCTATGCTACACCCCGGGTTGAAACGGGAGGAGATTTGACCCAGGGAATCCAGTGCTACCTGAGCTGGCAACCTGAGCTCTCATGGAGAAAGAGAAAACCTAATCCTAGGGGAGAGTGGCAGAGAGCTGGATGCTATGGCAGAGTGCCGGCTACGGGCGGCTAAGGGGGTCTAGGTTACGATCTGCTGTGGCCATGGGGGCGCTGCATGCCCGGCCCGCTCCGACACCACTGGGGTGAGGTTTCAATTCATTTGTCAGGATTAACAGGGCTAAACTGACGGATCACTCAGGTGTATACAGCACACACACACACACACACACCCATCTTATAGTGGCAAAGCAGCGATATAACTTTTACCTTCAAAGTTACTTGTGTGCGTCGATTGAGACTGCCTTTTTTGGTAGAAAGGGGATCTGCAGGGTAGGCTATACTCTGTAATGGAGGAATAAGGAACGTGGGGCCGACGCCTGGAGCCCATCCACTCCTTTGTTATCTCTCCTTGGCTGTAAGAGCAGCCGCTGAGGTGGAAGGAATGTGAGGTATTTTCAGGGTCTGACATGCAGGGGAGGGGAGCTTTTGTATGTGTGCGTACGTATACGTACGTGCATGTGTGTGTGTGTGTGTGTGTGTGTGGTGGGGGGGGCGGGGGGCTATCAGGAGGGTGGTCACTCACTGCCCATCCAAAGCACTGTAGCAGCGTGAGAGCTTGAAACACGCATAAAGGAGGCCTTGTTTGCTGCCGTACCACCTTCTCTCACTTTTTATACCTTCATAGATGTTGTTGCACACACGCGCTATGTCCTTACTTTCTCTCTCTGCGTTCAAGTATATCTTCAGCTTAAACCCTTTCTCAACAGTCCCCCCCCCCCCCCCCCACACACACACACACACACACACACACACACACACACACACACACACACACACACACACACACACACACACACACACACACACACACACACACACACACACGTATAAGCTCGCAGTGACTAAATCAGTTGAAAAATGATAATTATATAAATCTTAATTAGTTTCCAGGGGGATTAAAAAGTATGCAGATTTTGGCGAGCTAAACAAAAAAACACAAACTGCTCGGAACCAGGATTATGTTACTAGCGAGCGTAGGTATGAAATTGGGGTTAATGCCTCAGATGAAACAAACGGCTTAACGGTCCCCAAACCTCCTTCCTTGTGCCTGTCGGAAGATTTTTTTGCAGCATCTTATTTACGTGAGGAACTGTGAAATATAGTTCTGTCAAGACAGAGACAGAGAGAGAGAGAGAAAAAAAACAATATCCACAATTTATTCAAGAGACATATTTCATCTTAAAGTCGGCTTTATGGGTCTCTGTACATCTATTAACCCATTCAATCCGGGAACGCATCTGTGTCATTTCTTTGGCAATTCAAAAATAGCAAAGTGCACTGAGTACCGTACTATAAGCTTGTAGATCTGCTATTTTTTAAAAAACAATCGTGAAAATGTGTGCACATTTTTGAATAATACATATGCATTTTTAACTCAAATCTTTGCTTCTGGGGGGTCCCTGGAACAACATATTTTGAGATGGGGGTCCGCAGCCAAAGACATATCATTTTGGGGGTCCTTGACATGATTTTTTTTTTAGAACCACTGATATTATAGCATAAGCTTTTTCAAAAAACTGTTAGGATTTAGAAGACATTTGTAGAATCCCCAGAAGCAAAGTTTGAGTTACAAATGTCCGCTTTAGAAATATATATATTCAAAGATTTGCACAAATGTTCATGATTTTTTTTTAAATAGCAGATCTACAAGCTCGTAGTGCGGCACTCGGTGCCACGCTACGAGCTTGTAGATCTGAATAGCCAAAAGTCTAAAATAGTGGTTATAGATTAAAAAAAATCTGAAATAACACAGTATTCGTTCCCGGTCTTAATGGGTTAAATAAAAGGTGATGAAAATGCAGGTAGAGTACAGTAGACTGGTGACTCACTGTGTGGTGGTGGTGGGGGGGGGGTCAGTCTTCAATGACAGATAAGGCTTTCCTTATTGTCTGTCTCCTGTCCTGCTCTCCCCTCTGTGTTAATGTCATTAAATGTACACTGCAGAGCATTGAGCGCGCTCCCAGCGGTCAGATATTAGGTGGCTCATTTGGTTAGCTCATTGACTGCTATCAGATTACAGGTCAATGACCTTAATGACCAACACAGCGGCAAGGGAAGAGGGAGACGGGATAGAATGCCAAACTTGGCCGCCCGCCGTGTGTTGGATGGAAGAATGGATGGATGGGGGGAGGGAGGGAGGGGTGGAGGGGACAGATAAAGCAACCAACATGGCTCAGCGGCACGGCGCTTCTCCTCAACGTCTCAGAGAAAGGGCTGATACAGTGCAGTGTTGATTTCGTCGACTGAAACTATGACGAAAAATGTTCGTCGACTACCTTTTTTCACTGATGAAAACTAAGCTATATGGTGACTAAGACTAAATATAGTGACAATTTCGTCAAATTAAAGCTAGACTAAAATATTAGTGAGTGACTTGTCGAGAAGACTTACTTAAACGGAGAAGAGATCCAGTAGAACTAAAGACAAGTCATTTTATGTTTGGTTGCGCTCGGGTGTTGCGCTCTGAAAATAGCCGATCTACAAGCTCTGAGCTTGTAGATCGGCTATTTTCAGCATGCAACCAAGTGTAAAATCAGCCATTACGACGCCACCAAGGCACCGCCAAAATACATTATTAGTCGACTAAATCTATATTTGATTTAGTCGACTAAAAATGTATTTTGGCTACAATCTTATGATATTTAGTCGACTAAAACTGGACTAAAACATTTCAGATGACAATATGACAAAAACTTAATGGAATTTTATTCAAAAGACTATTACTAAAACTAAATACAAATTTGCTATCAAAATCAACACTGAAACAGTGCTCTTTGGCTCTCTCCCTCCCCTGTCTCTGTCCCCCGTCACCCCCTCTCTCTCTCTCCCTCTCTCGCCTTCTTAAGCCTAATTTATGCTCCGTCGCATGGCGGTGCCGCACGGCGAAATATAGCCGACCTACAAGCTCACAGTGGTGGTCGCGTCCACACCGACACCCACACCGCCGCGCCAAAGTGTGAATCGGGCAGTATGCTATCTCTCTCTCTCTCCCTCCCCCTCTCTGTCTCTCTCTCTCTCTGTCCATCTCTCTCTCAGTGTGGGTCATTAGCATGTTGCTGATGGGGGGGGGGCGGTGCAGGAGGTTTGGCCGGGGCTGTGGCGGGGCCTGTCAGGGCAGGTCATTAAGAAAACGACGGGTCGGGGAATACACAGACAAGGTTGATTGGTTTCCTGCAGCCGTCAGCAGAGCCCTGCAGCATCTCCTGACCCTGTGTGCACTACCAGAACAGACCTGCACGCACTCACTCACTCACTCACTCACACACACACACACACACACACACACACACACACACACACACACACACACACACACACACACACACACACACACACACACACATAGACACACGCACGCACGCACGCACGCACGCACGCACGCACGCACGCACGCACGCACGCACGCACGCACGCACGCACGCACGCACGCACGCACGCACGCACGCACGCACACACACACAGACACAGACACAGACACAGACACAGACACACACACACACAGACACAGACACAGACACAGACACACACACACACACACACACACACAGACACACACATACACGCAAGCAAGCTCGCACACATGCAGGCATGCGAGGCGAGCAACCACCCACGCACACTTGCATGCATAGCAATACACAGCTATACACACATTCACACAGGCAGAAAACATAGCACGCACGCGCACACACACACACACACACACACACACACACACACACACACACACACACACACGCTAACTTGCCTCTTATACCAGGGTCTGCCTGAGAGAGGACAGTGAGTCACAGCAAGGTGGAGACCCCGATCCGGATGCGAGGACCCAAGCCCTCTGTGTGTGTGTGTGTGTGTGTGTGTGTGTGTGTGTGTGTGTGTGTGTGTGTGTGTGTGTGTGTGTGTGTGTGTGTGTGTGCGAGCGAGCGTGCGTGCGTGCACACTACAGTGTGTGAGTCTGTATGCCTGCTTTCCTGCTCTGCCAGTGTGTGTGTGCGTGTGTATGACTGGCCCTCTGTGTGTAGATCCACACACTGGTGGTGGTTGGTCTCTCGTAGATGTTGATGTAGTCCAGACATCTTTATTTGAAGCTGATGTGGTTAGAGGCAGCCCTCTTAAGCTGCCCTCTCCACGCCTCTGTGGTCTAAGCCAGTGTGAAGAGGTGTGCTAATCGCTCTGCCGTGTCTGAGAGGGAGACGCCGTCGTCGCGGGGGAAAGAGAGAGAGGTCTCCCACAGGCCCCGGCAACCCGATCACACAGACAGCTGACTGCTTGCCATGGAGAGGAGGATGGGCAGAGAGGGCAGGGATATGGAAAACATTAGCTACACACAGTGTCAGCCATGCTGGCTCAAAGGCACCGAGGCGAGGTATACTAACACGCTAAGTGCAGACAATCAAACCGATTAAAACAAAAAGGGATTTAACCCATTTTGGGCGGGAACCCCTATTTAATTGTAACTATACCTTTCAGGACGGGAACCCATTTTGGGGTTCTTGTTGCTATATGTACAGTATATAGCAACATACATTTGTTGTAATTTTTTAATAATGATTTGAAGTTTTTCAGAAAACTCAGTCAGGATGTAGAAGGTATTTTTTGAATCGGCCTCATGCAGGTCTAAATGTGTTAAAGTGTTTCAACTGGATAGCCAAATGGGTTATCGGTATGCATATACAGTGAGTGATATTATATTGGTGATTGTTTACCCATCGAAATCATGATGGCCGATTTGACCTTTGAGACAAATAAATAATTGATTCGTAGCTTGCAGTGTTGTTTTCGTTGACGACGATGACGATGACGAAATGATTTAGTTAACTCCCCTTTTTTTCATGACGAAGACGCAACGTTGACGTGCTAAACATAGCTCTTTGATGACTAAAATATGACGAGACGAATGTGTGTTTTCATCAACGAGACTAGACGAGACGAAAATGTTATTGGGTGGGACGTTCAAAATGCATGAAGAGATCAAAGTATTATAGTGATATTATTTCAATGGGGGAATAGTGGCCAATCACAGGGAGGGTTCTAGGATTTATAGCAACATCTGGCTCTGTGATTGGTTTCTTTTCATTTTTCTTTTTAGCTCTGTGATTGGCTGGGATACCGACCTGGTCCGGCCAGTGTTGCCAGGTGTTTTTTATTATAAGTTTCCACCAAGAACTTTATTTGAAAATAGCAGATCTACAAGCTCACAACGTGTCGCTGTTGATGCGACACGTTGTGAGCTTGTAGATCTGCTATTTTCAGATAATCGATGTATACAGTGGGCTTAAGTACTAAGTTGTAAGTGCTCATGTGGCCCATAGTTGCTTCTTTTGGGCTTGTTTTCCTAGACCTGGTTGCTTGTTTCTTTCACAGAATCTGGCAACACTGATGCCGGCTTCACGTGTAGTTGTTGTTGTTGTTATGAACGTGAAGACGCGAGTTGCCTAGCTGCCTTAAGTTATGATAGTGGGCATGTTATTAGGTTTTAATGGGTTAGGGTGGTCTGAAAAGAAGAAAAAGGACACCAGAAGGCGTGCCACGCTACTATTTTTTTGCAACGGTAAGCTGACGGCAGTCCATTTACTGACATAATAAGTCGATGTTACTCGATAATTGGCCCGTGGTAATGTTTTTCCTACTTCCTAAAAGTTTTCCATAACATCTGACGCTAGCTTCAGGCTAAAGCTGGCTTGTTTAAGCTAACATAATAGACCAATTATTTGTTTACTAACATTGAGACTGGATGCACAGGTGATTGTTTCATGCAATCAATTCCCAACCTGTTGTTTTGGGGTGCGCTGGTTTCAGCCCACCCCAACCCCCTCTTGTGTGTTGGCTAGTGAGGCGCGTCCTAGCGAGACCTGATAGAATGGGTTTCATTGGGGCATACTGGTTGCTTATCAGTGTGACGTCGTCTGTTAAGGGGTCTATTAAGACGTTTTTCTTTTGTTTGTTCTTTGGGCACACACAGGACCGTGTGTGTGTGTGTGTGTGTGTGTGTGTGTGTGTGTGTGTGTGTGTGTGTGTGTGTGTGTGTGTGTGTGTGTGTGTGTGTGTGTGTGTGTGTGTGTGTGTGTGTGTGATCTCTTGCTTTCTGTCTCTTTCTGACTGTCTGTGGGTTGTGTGACAACTGCATGAGTTCAAGTGCCAGTTTAGTGCTAGCATAATGTACACAACTGTCAAAAATACATCATTTTTTGTAGGAATACATTTGCCTCCTGTGTGAATTGTGCATATGAATAGGATGGGGCAGGTGTATGCTACTGTATTTTAACATCAGTCATAATGGTGGTACTTGGAGAGACAAATATTTTCTGGGTAAAAAAAAAAGGTTGAGAATGAGAACCTGATCTAGGCTATTCTATTTTCTGAACATGCAGTATTTTGTGTGAATTACAGCATGTGTTGTAACACACGTTGTATCCTATTGTGTTATCCCCTATAAAATTGGATATATTTTTCTGATAATACTGTTTTATCTTATCTGCAGTCATATCTTAAAGGAGGAGTTCACCCAAAAAATGACTTATCTTCTATCAATTACACACCCCATGAAGCCTTGGTTTCATGGATTTATTTTTGTTTTTGTGGCATTCCTAAGACAATAATTTGATGACCGTGTGTATTTCCGGTAGGAGACACAAATAATCTACTTTGTGTCTCCTACCGGATACATTAGCCGGTAGGAGACGGGAATCAAATTATTAGCTTAGGAATGCGACAAAAACAAAAAATAATCCATGGATTCAAGGCTTCATAGGGTGTGCAATTGATAGAAAATAAGTCATTTTTTGGGTGAACTCCTCCTTTAAATACAATATATATATATTGGCCTAATTAAATTAGTTTAAATACATTATTTTATATTATTTGTTTGACTAAAACCAATGACTAAAACTGACAAAACCATTTGAGTTTTCGTCGACTAAAACTAGACTAAAACTATCAAGGATAGAAATGACTAAAATGTGACTAAAACTAACATGCATTTCGTCCAAAAGACTAAGACTAAATCTAAAATGCCTGCCAAAAACAACACTGGTAGCTTGCCAGGTTAGTTCAGGCAGTATACACTCGAGAGGTTACACTCCTCATTACTATGTGGGTGTATTCAGTGTCATCATGCGAGACCCATACGTCATACACTGACGTGGCAATCAGCTGACCAATTGGGCAGGTTATTGAAGCTCACCTAAATCTACGTTCCTTCCGCTGTATTGCTTCCTGGTTTGTGTGTTATGTTGCTGTTTGCTCCCACCGCCACCCCAGCACCACCAGTGGGCTCAGCTATTGGTTCTGTTCCCCATGGGGGGGTTGTTATTGTATATATATCTCCCTGCTCTTAATGGTTAATGATGGTTGTCTAAAGCTGGCTCCAGACCAATCCAAATCGGCCCGATTTTGGGCCGAATTGGCTTCGGGAAGCGTCGGCCAGTCGGTTAGGGGTCCGTCGGGGGGTCCGTCGGGACCTTTTCGGCCGACCCAGAGCCGACCGAACATGTTCAGCTTTTTAGCCGATTGGTAGCGCAGTGGCAGTGACAACAGAGGGCTGTCGGTGTTGCCAGATTATGTGAGAGAAACAAGCGACCATGTCTAAGAAAACCTACATTCACTGTTTCTCATGAGGGAGAGGGGGAGAGAAAGAGGGGGGAGAAAGAGAGAGAGAGAGGGAAAGAGAGAGAGGAAGGGAGAGAGGGGAGAGAAAGAGAAAGAGAGAGGGGAGGAAGACAGAGAGAAAGAGGGTGGGAGAAAGTGGGTGAGAGAGAGGGAGATACCAGGAGCGAGGGAGAGAGTTGTATGCGAGGCGAAAAACTTCTGGGAACTCAGATTAGGGAGAGAGAGGAACGGAGAAAGCGGGAGGGAGAAAGAAAGGGAGAGAGACGGAGGGAGGGAGAAAGAGGGAGGTAAAAAGCGGCAGAGAGAGAAGGAAAGAAAGAAAGAGAGAGGGAGAGACAGACAGAGGGAGAGTGAAAGATTGAGAGAGAAAGAGCGAGCGAGAGATTGAGGAGACGGAAAGAGGGAGAGAGAGAACGAGCAATTAAGTGAATTGCTTTCACCTGCTGCTGCTGCTGCTGTGCGGAGTGTGCTACAGGGCATATCTCCGCCAAGCCAGGGTGACCTACCCAGGCTCATGAAATTCATATTCAGGCATAGTAGCCAATTAGAATGAAATCTGCAAAAACGGACTCATATACTGATACAGAACCATATATTGGCTATATATTATGGCTGTCGGGTGGAAATCTTGTATGTTCCTTTTTTATTATTATTTAAAAAACATTTAAAATCGTGAAAATAGCCAATCTACAAGCTGTAATTATTAATAATTAAGAAATACTATATTTTAAAGAGTGAAAAATCAACTAAAGTCATTATTAGTGCAAGTTCATTCACATTTCATTTGAATGAAAATAACTTGTGGGTAAAATACATTCTGTGAATCTAATGTGATTAATGTGACCCCTACTTCAGTCAGTGAAGTCCAGGGCTGAATGTGACATATTGAGACCTATATAACTAAATATTGGTCATTTGCCAACACATTATTTTGTGAAATAAATGGGTAATATTTCACAGATAGTTATACTATTCTTATAATATATTAAAATACAATCATCCTTAACCTTCAAGTTAAATGCATTATTTCCGTGGACTTAAAAATCATTTTTGGACTTAAAAATCTTTATTATTTTTTTGGATGGCCTTCCTGCCCTGGCAGGAAGGCCGGGCAGGGCCTTTGTGCCCTCCAAAAAATTACAACACCAAAGGCCAAGTGGCCTTGCCCCTAAAATGACGAAATTCCAGGCTTGAATGCAATAGATGTACTCTGAGTCTGTTACAAGTAAAAGTCCGGAATTCATCATTTACTTGAGTAAAAGTACTAAAGTATTGGTATAAAAATGTACTTAAAGTACCAAAAGTAAAAGTACAAAAATGTTTGAAAATAGCAGATCTACAAGCTCAGAACGCGTGCATCGCAACACGTTGTGAGCTTGTAGATCTGCTATTTTCAAATAGCTTATAGGTATAAAATAGGGCTAAAGTGGTTAATGTATGTTTCATAATGATTTATATCTGCAAAGTAACTAGTAACTAAACATTTCAAATAATTGTTGTGGAGTACAAGTATAGACAATTGGAAATACTCCAGTAAAGTAAAAGTACCTCAAAATTGTACTTAAGTACAGTACTTGAGTAAATGTACTAGTTACTTTACACCACTGCACGTCAGTGAAGAAAAAACGCTGGGAACATCCCTAAGTGGCTTTGCAGGGAAACAAGCCCAAAGTCGCTTATAATAAGCAGACCTGGCAACGCTGGCACGCTAAAAGTCAAATTAGCACATGAATGGCCAGTCGGCTGACAGACTTAAATGGCAACTTTTGCCAACCGAATACCAGTCTGTTGCAGTCTGGAGTAGTCTGCAATAGTCTGGACGAGTCTGTTTGGTGCGGAGTTGCCTTAATTGTACTGAGCTGGGAGAAAAATGTAGCAGAGCCTGAACGCCAAAATAGACTATTACATCCACACTTGTTTTCTCATTCTATAATATTGGTTCAATCTATTCATTCTATAATATTGGTTCAATCTATTTGTGAGCAGTGTTGCCAGATTCTGTGAGAGAAACAAGCAACCAGATCTAGGAAAACCAGCCCAAAAGAAGCGACTATGGGCCACATGAGCACTTTAACATATACATCAGCTATTTGAAAATAGCAGATCTACAAGCTCACAACGCGATGCGACGCATTGTGAGCTTGTAGATCGGCTATTTTCAAATAAAATATTACGGGGAAATTATAATAAGCAGATCTGACGACCCTGTTCGTGAGTTATCTGACTGAACTCGACAATTAATGTAGTTTCTGCAACGTAGGCTTTGTAGGGCAGTGTACTGATAGATCTAAATTCAATGTAAAAAATAAAAAAGCAACGATGCCAAGTCTTCATTGCAGTCCTTCATAGGGGGATGGTGATAGGATTTGTTTTCAAAGTAGTAGGCGTAGGTTTGTTAATGGCCGTTGACTTTAGATGTCACCAGACGTACAGTATTGGTATAGGCGGAAGATCTCCGATAATATGTAAAGGTTAGTGTACAGGACCTTGACAGGGAGCAACAGCAGCACTTTTATACTGAACAGAATCCTAACTACTGCAAATTCTCGGTTCCTGCTATCGCGGGTGGAAGAACAGAGAGTGATACAGTCCAGTATAGCAGTTTAGCACTTTCTGCAGTAGACTGTCTTAACTGTCTCCATCCAGGAGTCGTGCAGCGTTGATGTGCGTGTTTGCGTGTGTGTGTGTGTGAGCCCAGCCGATCACACAGTAAAGAGTACCTGGAGTGCAAGGAGAACAGAGTCTGGTGGGGTATCTGTGAAAGGTTGAGCTATAATCCTTGACTCAGAGCAGTTTTAGCCTCGCCTTTTGCCTTGCTCCTCTCTCCTGCCGTTGCAGGCTGCTGCCCGAGGCCTGTTGTGGCTGGGCTGCAGCGGCTGCTGCTGCTGCTGCTGCTGCTGTCCACAGCCTGCATGTCAGGAGTAGAGACAGGCTCCCCCTGACCTCTCCAGCGCTGGGGGCCTCCCAGCCCCGCGGAGGGGCCCCCTCTCCCGCTCCATCACATCCCTTCCAATTACTGACATCCTGCCGCCTTTGAACACACAGGAATCATAGTGAAGAATAGCAGAGGTCAGACTGCAGATGGAGAGGAGGGCTGTGGAACAGCAGAGTCTCTCTAAGTTAGAGGGAGAAAAAGAAAGAAGAGGGGAAAAAAAGAGGGAGGGAGAAGAGAGGAGTGAAAAGCTATTTGTGTCATTGATGCTTCCATACGTAGACCCCCCCCCACCCCCTACACGCGCGCGCACACACACACACACACACACACACACACACACACACACACACACACACACACACACACACACACACGCACACGCACACGCACAACCCCTCCATCCTTTTCAAAGCTCCGGACTGAGAGCCCTAATCAGGAGCAACTGTTTCAACAACACAGACAGGAGAGCAGCGAGAGTTAAAAATGGTCTCCCAATCAGTTAAAAGGAAGAAACAAAAAAGATCCCTTTGACACCTGAAGGAAGAAAAAAAAAAGAAGAAAAATCCAGTTTGGGTCAGTTTAAACCTGTTTAGAGCATCTGCCTTGTCTCCGA
>NC_137608.1:15319418-15349418 GCF_963280865.1 Gymnoscopelus braueri | reverse complement strand
ACTTGATCTTATACTACAGCGTCACACAAAAGCATCAAAAGTAGCAGATCTGCAAGCTCTAAACGTGACGCTCCGCGCTGCGTTTTGAGCTAAGTCGACCTTTGCTGTTTTTGAATTTGAATCCTGAAAAGTAAGTCGTTTTTTTGGGACATATTATATGAGGTTTCCAACCCGACAGAGACGATATACAATATCTGCACTTATTTGTGCCTCGGAAATGATGCAATGCAAGAGTGTCCCTAGAATTCTCACAAACACAAACACATTTCGGTCGGTCATCACCGAAGCACATCTCAGCGTGTTAGATAACACGTCCAGCCTGTTAATGTGATGTGAGGCAGAACTAGGCAACTAGCTCTCTCTCTCTATATATATATATCGTTGCTGTGAGGCGGGGGGATTTTTTTTTCAAAAAACATTACTTTTCTGGAAATGGGAAAAAGATAGTGTTTCTTCCAATGGATCCAGTGTAGTTATTATTTAATCACAAGCTCATGTTAATACTTTTCGTTGGTTTAATATTCATAAAATCCACAGACAGTCTTAACCACATTCAGCTTGGCGTCCCTATTTTGGGCATGTCATTATAGGCGATAAAAAATTATAAATCTCAAAATGTTTTATAATCATCACAAATAGCCGATCTATAAGCTCACATGCATGGATAGGCTATTCTCGCTGCTTTTGCGCAACACTCGTACGACAAAGCAAAGGTTTCTGTCACGCTCGGCAAGACCTAGTTGCCTATAATTTTACGCACAAGGAAATTACGTTGACGCTTTGCAAACCCCTCTTCATTCTTCGTGAATGAAACAAAGTGTGTTGTGATTGGTCGAAAAATATTGTTTTCCGGGGGAAATACGTGAGACGGCAGTCCCGCCCCCTCTGCATTAGGTCGTGACCAGGCTTTTCTCTTCACAGATAAGTAAGGCTGGGAACGAGGCTATAGGTTTCTGTCCAACAGTGACGGTATAGAACAGGGTTCTTCAACGTTTTCAGGTCAAGGACCCCCTAGCTGAGAGAGAGATGAAGCAGGGACCCCCTCTATATGGTATAAAATTGTGTTTCAGATTCAACATTTTATGTTTACGTGGTCTGCTCTTTTTTACCTCTTACGTGTCTTTGCCAAAAATAGCCGATCTACAAGCTCCGAGGCGTTGTGAGCTTGTAGGTTGGGTTGAACGGCTAAAGTTCTCCTCAGAAAATAGATGCCAGGGTTCAAGTGGTTAAGGTAAAACACACAAAGATTTGGCGGACCCCCTGTAGTAACTCTGAGGACCCCCTAGGGGTCCCGGACCCCCTGTTGAAGACCCCTGGTATAGAAGCATGATGATCAAAAGCATTGTCCCCGGAGCTGCATGGATGCATGAGGAAAAGGTGCTTCATGGGTGTGGGTAATAATATGGCTGTGTGTGTGCCTCTCTCTCTCTCCTTGACCTGCAGCTGAACCTGCCATGTACTGTACTTGACACGACTACACCAGAGGGATGGAAGAGACATCCACAGCACTGGTTCCTAAACTTTTTTTTAGCTCAAGACCCTAAAAAGAGAAATTGATGTTTGCCCGGGACCCAAACAAGTGAAAATAGCAGACCTTACAAGCTCCCCAACTGAGCTCATTCGATCGGCTATTTTCTGCTTTCCCAGAATGCAGATGCTGGGGTTCAAGTGGTTAATAATCTATCTCTAATTTCGTGAATGTCATTGTAGGTGAACGTAAGATACCCGATCTACAAACTCACAACATCTGTATCGCGAATGCGTGTTGCTAGCTTGTAGATCTGCTATTTTTCACTATTTTTGCCACGACACCATTGTACGCTTAAAATTAAAAAAAAATATATATATATATATGAAAAATAAATGAAAAAAGTAATAGAAAAATCACGGCCCACTCATGCATTAGAATGTCCTTCTAATGCGTGAGGGGGCCGTGATTTTTTCCATTACTTTTCTCATTTATTTTCTATATGTTCTTTAAATCAGGGGTCTTCAACAGGGGGTCCGGGACCCCTAGGGGGTCCTCAGAGGTACTACAGGGGGTCCACCAAATCATTGTGTGATAGGAACTTAGTTTTTTACATTTGAACTTGAACCCTAGCGTCCCTAGAGAAGAATCTCACAACAAGAATCTCACAACAAGAATCTCACAACAAGAATCTCGCAACAAGAATCTCACAACAAGCTCAAAACGCGCTTCTCGATTATTTGATGCATTCAAGTTAATCGCTAGAACAATCACTAGGATAGTTGCAGCCCTAATCGAGAGCCACTACAACAACAAAGCTCACAGCTCAACCTCTTAATTCAAAAATCTCTTTTTTCCCTGACCCCGGAATTCCTTTCCCGCCCTCCTTCAATCTGACACGTTAGTTCCTGAGAGTGAGCGGAACGTCCCGGGGATTAAGGCATGACGCGATGTGTTTCCGATGATTTAGCTCGCTCACTATGTGTGCCGGCCCGGCTGGGGAGATATTCCTGCGGAACGGGGGGCCGGCCCAGCCCGTCCCCGTCCGGTATAAAGAAAGATAGGAGTTTTTTTTTTCAATGTAGCAGCAGCATGTGGGAGGTTAGCTCACCTTATCTGAAGTATTTGGTGGGGAGTACATGGGAGCCATATATCTGCTCCATTATATCATTATGTAAACACGTGGCTACGCCACTACGCTGGCAGGCTGCATTTCATGCGTTCCGTCAGAGAACAAGGCTGTCTTGTTAACCCGTTAAAACCGGGGGAACGCGCATCTTGTGTAACCAATTTGAACCATTATTTTATACTTTAGGCTATTCAAAAATAGCAGATATACAAGCTCATAGCGCGGCACTTGGTGCCGCGCTATGAGCTTGTAGATCTGCTATTTTTGAATAATTGTGAACATTTTTGCAAATCTTTGAATATATATATTTTTTAAAGCGAAACATTTTAACTCATATCTTTGCTTCTGGGGGTCCTGGAACAACATATTTTGAGATGGGGGTCCGCGGCCAAATACATATCATTTTGGGGGGTCCTTGACAAGTTAGAGAACCACTGATTATAGCAACAACGTTTAAAAAAAAAACTGTTAGGATTTAGAAGACATTTATAGAATCCCCCAGAAGAATATTCAAAGATTTGCACACATTTTCACGATTTTTCAAAAAAGATTGCAGATCTACAACCTCGTAGCTTGCATGAGCTTGTATATCTGCTATTTTTGAATGGTTAAAGTGGTTAAAATCTTAACATTTTCCCGGTCTTAATGGGTTAAGGGAGTTCTAACACCGTCGTGATGAATCAAGTCTGCTTAATTGCTCCACTAATGTCAGATATTTCAGTTTCTAGACCTGCATGAGACGGTGCGCTGCGTGCACACGGTGGAATGAATTGATGCTCCCCCAATCAGCGCCTGTACTTCTGATGATGTACTGCTGCTTGTTGCCAAACATCAGAAACCTTTTTTTCTTTTATTTCTTCATCTTTATTTCTTTCTCCCAAAATCAGAAGCACTTTATAACCACCAAGTAGGAATGTTAATGTGCCGAGGTATCTATAGCTTTGTTCTCTTTTTCCTATCTGTCTCTTCATCTATCAAATACAGTGTGGAAAGTGACTTGAGGAAAGTACATTTCCTCAAGAAGTGTTACTTAAGTACAGTTTTGAGGTTATTTTACTTCACTCGAGCGTGTCCATTTTTCAATACTTTATACTTCTACTTCTCTCAGCGGTAAATAGTTTTTACACCACTACAATGATTCTAAAACGTTAAAGGAGTAGTTCACCCAATAAAGGACTTATTTTCTATCAATTACACATCCCACGAAGCATTGAATTCATGGAGCCAATAATTTGATGACCGGCGGTCTCTCCGGTAGGAGACCGGATACATTAGCATCTTTCCGGCTTTGGAATTGGCTTAGGAATGTGTGTGTGTGCGCGTGCGTGCGTGCATGCGTGCGTGCGTGTGTGTGTGTGTGTGTGTGTGTGCATCCAGGTGTTCGACCAGGGAAGGGAACTGTTTTATTTTGGACTGCTCACTCAACATTTGCATGGATGACAACAAAAGATATAACGCAAGAACTCCACTGTAGCATTCCTTACATGTATGGGCATGTGTAAATGGACAGGCACACACACACACACACACACACACACACACACACACACACACACACACACACACACACACACACACACACACACACACACACACACACACACACACACACACAGACACAGTTCTCATGTTTTATCCCCTCAGGAATCTGGAGGAAGGTGTCAGGTCTGTCTCTGGTCTCTATCTGTGTGTCTGCACACCAGCTTCCTTCTCCTCCCTCTCCTCCTCTAGGTCTCTCCATCTTCTCCTCTCCTCCTCTAGGTCACTCCATCTTCTCCTCTCCTCCTCTAGGTCACTCCATCTTCTCCTCTCCTCCTCCAGGTCTCTCCATCTTCCCTTCACCTCCCTCATGTCTCTCTCATTCTGTCTTTCTCTCGTTCCCCCTCCTTCCCTCCCCCCTCTCTCTCTCTCTCTCCCTCTCTGTCTGTCTTGATTGCTCGCCCTGAATCTTCCCCCTCCCTCCTCCAGGCCTATCTTTCTTAGCTCTGCTCCTCTCCTCATATCTCTCTGTCTCTCTCTCTCTCTCTCTCTCTCTCTCTCTCTCTCTCTCTCTCTCTCTCTCTCTCTCTCTCTCTCTCTCTCTCTCTCTCTCTCTCTCTCTCTCTCTCTCTCTCTTCCCTCCACCTCCAGGCTCCTCAATATTTCCTTTCCTGACACATCTCTCCCTCCCTCTATCTTATTCTCCCTCTTCTTCCTCTCTCCTCTCTCTCTCTCTCTCCCTCACATACATCTCTCTCTCTCTCTCTCTCTCTCCCGTCTCCTCCGCCATGCCCTTCCATCTTCCCTCTCCTCCTCTAATTCTCCCAGCCTCCTTTGCCCCCGTTCGCTCCACTCTGCAGCAATAAATTACACACAAACTCAATGTACATCTCTTTGTTCTCCTCGCCAGATAATTCAATTCATTTTAGCCCGGCTCTGCATTCCCAATGATGAATGCATTGACTATGCAATTAAACAGGGCTATGCATTAAAGCACCCACAGTGCACTCTCTCTCACACACAACACACACACACACTACGCACGCACACACGCACACACACACACACACACACACACACACACACACACACACACACACACACACACACACACACACACACACACACACACACACACACACACACACACACACACACACACACACGCTCACACACGCTCTCACACACGGATACACACACGCACGTGCATGCACGCACGCATGCACGTGTGCACACACTCTCTCCGTACAAACACTCTGCACACATACTCTACTCAGATAACAACACACTTAAGTGGAAGTGCAACTGTCTGTGTTTGTGTGCGTGTGTGCGTGTGTGCGTACGTGCACAAAAACACATTTAAAATCACATGCGAGAAAACAACTGGCACACTTTTCCAGTTCGCTCGCCAAAATTATAGAGGCGTTGTCACCTACTTTCACACACTTAACTGCAGTTCTGAGTGCTATGGCTCCTCAGCAGGAGCACCCCTGGTGGGTGGGGGCTGGGCGGGCGGATCGAGGGGGTGGGGTGGGGGTTTGGGGGGTGAGTGCCTCTCCTTCCCACACCTGGAAGAGAGAACAAAAGCAGAATGCCAGAGCTATAAGCATGTATGACATGAGGGCACTGCTGTAGGAATGTGGTTGACAACAACACTCCCTCCGCCTGCATCTCTCCATCCTAAAGCCGCTGCAGATGGAGGCTGATCCACACAACCTTTGGAGGGAGGGGGGGGTGGGTCAGAGGGGTTACGGCACTGGTTCTCAAAGTGGGGTCCGGGGACCCCCAAGGTTCCTGGTGGGGCTTCCAGGGGGTCCCCAGCTAAAGTAGTTCATCTATATCTTTATATGTTGGCTATTCAAAAAATAGCAGATATACTGTACAAGCTCTCACAGCACGTCACTTCGTATACCACGCTGCAAGCTTGTACATCTGCTATTTTTGAAGATTTTGAAGAAAAATTGCCCCTGTATAACCCATTAAATCCGGGAACGCATATAGATTTTTAGCTACCATTATTTTATACTTCTACAAGCTCATAGCGTGGCACCGAGTGCCACGCTATGTTGCTATGAAATCAGTGGTTCTCAAACTTTTTTCATGTCAAGGACCTCCAAAATGATATGTATTTGGTCACGGAAGTATATCTTAAAAACGCGCGCGTGCCTGCCTGCCTCACAGTGTGTGTGTAGTCTCCGCTTTGGACAGATGCAAGAAGGGGGGGGGGGGAGCTCCTAGGTTAAAAAAAGGTTGGAAACTACTGGTTTAGCGAGAGGTGTCTTTACACAGAGGTGACCCCGCTAGTCCTTGGGAAGCCGTTTGGCGGCCAGTCCCTCTCTCTCTCTCTCTCTCTCTCTCTCCTGTGTGTCCTCCACCAGCCTCCATACCGCTGCCTCTGGCTTCCCGCCGTGTGATTAATGTTTGCTCAACAACATCCCGTCTGCGCCGCCTCACATTCAGGCTGTCAGGACTTGAGGGCAGTGTCAGTCAGCGGCCGGGGCAGGATTAAATGGTTTTGGTGGGTGGGTGGGGTGAGTTCACTGCAAAATCTTGAGTGTTTAAAAAAAAAATGTGACCCCTACGGGTCCATTTGTGAACACCTTCAGAGTTAAAGAACACTCTATATCAATGTTTCCCAAACAGAAGGTCGGGACCCGTGTTTGGGTCATGGAACAATTTTTTATGGGTCGCGGTTAAATATCCCCTCTTTTTTCCCGTTTCCTACATAAATAAATAAATACATTATTTCAAAAGAATTTTTTTCATCAATTGCAACATTTTCCAAAAGTATTTCATTTAAAGAAAAAGAAAAAATCTAATAATTTCCATACATTATATGGAGATCCCTGATCTCCCTGACATGACGATGTCACAATGAGTCATCGGGTTTGTTGGTTTGTTTATGGTTATGTTGGCATAGTGACATGGTCGTGGTTTATGTGGCCATGGTTTGTTTATGGATATGTTGTCGTAGTGACATGGCCGTGGTTTGTTTATGGTTATGTTGTCATAGTAACGTGGCCTTGGTTTGTTTATGGTTATGATGTCATGGTGACGTGGCCGTGGTTTGTTTATCGTCAGAGGTCCCTCCCATTAGCCAATTTTAATGTATAGGATGCTGAAAAATCCTGACAAATCATCTCTTATGGACCCCTGCTACAAAATCTGTTCAAAAAAAATATCAATCCCCCAGATTGACATGAAAATGTTTGAGAACCACTATTGTAGGACATAATTCTCACATAATGAACTGTACAATGGACTGCATGACCAGGCTCTGACTTAAATTAAGGAAGAGAATACAAATGAACTTCAAGGCCAGGAATTGTATATTCATGAGCATAGCTCGGTCGCCAAGCCCTTTATTTCACCAAGCACCCATGTAATAATCGGAGATTAGATATACCGAGAAATGTTAACAAGATCCGATGAGTCTCGGCTATATAGGGTTAAAACCGGGGTTCAAAAATACACTCTATATTGTCACAAAGGGCTATCTGCAGCGCTGAGCCCCGACGCCTTTACCTGCGCCTTCTTTGCATACCATCTTTTTTTCAACAAAGCAGGTTGGCTTTATCTCACCCTTTCGCCTTTTTTAAGTCACGTCAGCCATTTTAGCATTCACGGCGAGCGGCGCGGCGCCGCACAATAACAAGTGGTCTATTCAAATTAAATCAGTAATGGCATTGTCCATATTTCAGGCAGGTCATACGTTTTTATTTATTCAAAGAATGAAGACAGGTCGGTTCCCCTCACAATTATCTCTTTTCATTTAAAGAATGAATGTGCATGTCAGGGCTTCTCTTTCCCCCTCTTTCTTCCCTTTTTCCTAGCCCCCACACCCCCCCACCCCCAACCATCCCCCCTCTGCCCCCGCCATCACGGTGCGACAGTAGAGGTCGTTAGAGGAAGAGGGATGATGCCAAACTTGACTGGGAGTCGAGGCTTATCTCTATTCTTTACACTCTCGCTTTTGTTTCAAGGGCTTTGTTTACACACGCCCCATTAATCACCTTCTCCCTTCTCTTCCAACCACAATCCCGCAGCATTTAAAGTGGGTGCTCGTCCAGGGGGACAATGAGCATCACAGGTGCCAGTGGTAAATCCCTTTCTTCCTGCTTCTTTTCCTATAAAAGGGGAAAAAAGGGAAACAAGAGATTCCTCGGGACCTCTGGTCACCTTCCTCCTCTGAGGATTTGTCCTATTATCTGTACTCCACTCTGCCCTTGGCCTTGATTATTATCTTCACATATCGCTCTGTCTTTCTGCCCCAGAGAGTTCCTATTACCCAGACTGTTCTCACACACACCCTGTATGGCTGCTGCACACCTGGGTTCTGTCTGTCTGTCTGTCTGTCTGTCTGTCTGTCTGTCTGTCTGTCTGTCTGTCTGTCTGTCTGTCTGTCTGTCTGTCTGTCTGTCTGTCTGTGTCCCAGCCAGGGTTCCTTTGGCAATGATTCTCAGCTTGTTTCAATTCAAGGACCCCCAGTTTGATATGCATTCGGCCAGATTTAAAAATATATACATCTCTGGGGACCCAAAAACACTCTCAGAGTTACAGACCAATAAGGTCTGTACCAAATGTTGAGGAACAGTAATGTAGAGCGTTTGGAGAGTGGTTTCCAAACTTTTTAGCTCAAAACCCAAAAGAGACATTAGACGTTTACCCAGGGATCCAAACTAGTGAAAATAGCAGATATACATTTGAAAAGTTTGTTTTTGCAGTTGGCTCTTAACATTGTTGATGTAATTATTTGGATGTACCGCTGTGACCCAACCAACATGGTGAATCTTGGCCACGCCCCCCAAATCACTCCCCCACCCAAGCAAACTTTGCAAGCCCTATTGATTGCCATGGAAACTCCAGCCAATATTTGATTTGGCAAATTCCCCACACCTGTCGAATAACCCCTGCCATTTGATTACTTAGTCTACTTTGACCATATACTGAGAACATCAGGGATCTCCATATATGGGCAAAAAAGGGACACAGACAGACGGTTACAACGTCTGTCTGTGTCCAAGACAACTTCAAATTCGCCCCACACGTCGCAGACGACCCGAGGGAGTGCAGTGCCCGGCATCGAGTTGGTCGGATAGGCGGTTGTCCAGAACTGCCAGCTAAGGCTCTGGCTGTGGCCCAAATGAGCCAATTGATTGCCATGGCAACCCCAGCCTAAGCTTGAATTGGCATATTCCCCACACGTCGAATTCCCCACACCTGCCATTTGATTACTTAGTCAGTCCACTTTCCACAGTCAGTTTGCACTCTTCAGATATTCTCCACACATTGACGTCTACCACTGCACAAGGACTTTCCAGAACCGTCTGTAGTTCACGTATCTCGAGAACCGCCCAACCGATCGACTTCAAACTTGGTACGCTAGTTGCTTAAAACGACTCGAGGGAGTGCCATGCCCGGTGTCGAGTCGGTCGGACAGACAGGCATGGACCAGAATCGCCGATCTGACTGAGACGCCCATATATAGGCATATATGGAGATCTGATTGTCCCGACCGCTATGCCCATATATGGTCATACACATACTGTATGGGCATATACTGATGACGTCACATCAGGAATCTCCATATATGGGCTTAAAAGAGACAGACAGATAAATGGGCATAGGGATATTGTATAATCGGGTGCATTTTTCAAAGTTGTGTTTATAAATTACTCAAGGAAGTATGACATATGTGTCTACTCCAATCACATGTGAATAAATACAAGTTGATACTGCATGCCCCACCTGACACCTGCAATACCTGTTGTACCATCGTCAGACAGTTTTTGTGTCCCTTTTATGCCCATATATGGAGGTTTCTCCATCTGTCTGTCTATGTCCCTATTATGCCCATATATGTTCTGTGTAAGGCATGCCCAAATTTGGAATCCAGGCCAGTCTATGACGTGATATTGATGACATCAGGGGAACTCCATATATGGGGATTTCCAAATGCATCGTTATTTTTTGGCGATCCACTGATCAGACAGACTCTTCACTCGGCTGCATTGTGGCTTGCAAATCTCCAAATGGAAATGGAATGTAAATCTTTTCATGTCCACCGTCGACAAAGGCAATTTTAATATAGGATAGGATAGACTTCTATACGGAGACATTTTAAAGGTGCAGGTAGAAAAAGAAAAGGCTTGTCTTCCAAGTCTGGGTTGACATGGTTACTGCTGCTGCTGCTCTGGCATCATAGACTCCATATTTGGGCATGGCTGAACTCGGAGCTCCATATATGGATATGGTTGACTCATCGTGACATCATCGGGAATGACAAGACACCCTCATCAGACCGCATATAAAGAACCGCAGACTCGGAGAGAGGCCATAATCAATTTCACTTTGTTTTGAGACACATTCAACCAAGAGAGAAGCCAGATAATAACCATGTCAGCCGGATATGAAGAGAAGAGAGACCAACACAACAGTGGTCCCGAGGGCATGGAGCCAGGTGGGATCATTGAGAGTAACTATAGCGAGATCGTGGACAGTTTTGATGCCATGGCCCTGGATGAGCCTCTGCTCAGGGGAATCTACGCCTATGGTTTTGAGAAGCCCTCCGCTATCCAGCAGAGAGCCATCATCCCTTGTATCAAAGGGTATGATGTGATTGCTCAGGCCCAGTCTGGGACAGGGAAGACTGCTACCTTCGCCATCTCCGTCCTGCAGAAACTCAATTTGAAGCTCAACGGCACTCAGGCCCTAATCGTGGCCCCTACCAGGGAGCTGGCTCAGCAGATCCATAAGGTATTCCTGGCCCTGGGGGATCACATGGGTGCCACATGCTACGTCTGCATCGGAGGGACTAGCGTCCGCAGCGAGCAGGCGAAGCTCCAGGCCGAAGGCCCCCCGCAAATCGTGGTGGGAACCCCCGGCCGTATCTTGGACATGCTCAACCATAAGTACCTCTCCTCAAAGCACATCAAGATGTTTGTACTGGATGAGGCTGACGAGATGCTGAGCAGAGGTTTCCGAGACCAGATCCAGGACATATTCCAGAAACTAGAGAGCAACGTACAGGTTGTGCTGCTGTCTGCCACCATGCCCGATGAAGTCCTGGAGGTCAGCAAGAAATTCATGCGCGAGCCTGTGTGCATCATGGTCAAGAATGATGAGCTGACCCTGGAGGGTATCCGACAGTTCTATATTAACGTGGAGAAGGAGGATTGGAAGCTGGACACCCTGGTTGACCTGTACGGGACCCTGACCATCACCCAGGCCGTCATCTTCGTCAACACCAGGAGGAAGGTGGACTGGCTCACCGAGCAAATGCACGCCAAGGACTTCACCATCTCGGCCCTGCACGGAGACATGGAACAGAAGGAGAGAGATGTGATCATGAGGGAGTTCCGCACCGGTTCCAGCCGAGTCCTCATCACCACCGACCTTCTGGCCAGAGGTATCGACGTGCAGCAGGTATCGCTGGTCATCAACTACGATCTGCCCGCCAACAGGGAGAGCTACATCCACAGGATTGGCCGCGGCGGTCGCTTTGGCAGGAAAGGCGTGGCCATCAACATGGTGACAGAGGAGGAAAAGCGCACAATGCGAGACATCGAAAAATTCTACAGCACCAGTGTAAGCGAGATGCCCAGCAATGTTGCCGATCTCATCTGAAAAAATTAAAATAAAAAGATTCAGCCGATCATCTCTGTTCTACTGCCACGAGAACCTCTCGGCTGGACCACATTCTCCCCACCCTCCCCCGACTTTCTCCTCCATCAGCATCCCCACCAGGAACCTGTAATGGAAGGCTTTGGGATTGTTCTGGTACTTATTGCCAGACCTAAGGGGTCGGGCTTACATGAGGCTTTGTACCTGTTTCGTCCATACATGGGCATGGTCACTTTGTCCTCCGGCCCCAGCCAAAAAAAAGTCTGTCACTTTGTCCTCCGGCCCGAGCCAAAAAAAAATCTGTCCCCAAAAAAAGTCTGTCCATACATGGCCATACACAGGCTACACTTCTACACAGGCTGACACGTCATGTGAAGTCTGGGTCTCCTGGTCTTGTTTTATTGTATTTCATTTCAAATACGTTTTCTGACCATCTTTATCAGGCAAAGATGGACTGTTTTGCCTGCTTTGCCTGCCTGACTAAATGTTTTATTTATTTTTCCTTCATCGACTTCATTCCTACTAAGCCCGCCAAAACCTTGTCCTTCTCAAAAGACAAACAAAACAAACAAAACAAAACAAAATATCTTGTTTGCCGCTAAGCCAAAACCCAAAGCCCTAAACTAGATGTAAAAAAAAAGAAAAATTGCCTGAAATACGACAAAAACGATATGGAAATGGAATGTTAACTTTTTGACGTCCGCCATTTTTGACCCAACGTCGTCGAAGAAGGCAATTTTATAATACAGGATAGCATGGGATAGACATCTCGGACTTCTATATGGAGAAATTAAAAGGTGCCTTTTAGAAAACGCTGCCATGGTTACTGCTGCCATTGGTTTGACACCATGGACTCATTTTTGTCTACTTCTGACCTGGAACTTTATATATGAAGCTGGGTGCCACATCAGCATCATAGACTTTATATATGGGCATGGCTGACCTCGGAGCTCCATATATGGATTATCGACTCATCAACGTGGAGCTCACAACTACTTCTTAAACTCTTTTAAATTGGATTAAAATGGACGTGGACTGACAGATAAAGACATCTGCGTATATGGGCATATCAGTCGAATTGGCGGCGCAACGTTGGCGTAGTAGCTGAAAATAGCCGATCTACAAGCTCGCAATGTGTAGAATGATTTATTTTCCGCAATAACCATTTCTGTAGAAGGGACCAGAAACATTGTGTCCATACAATGTCTATTTCTCAAATCCTACCATACTTGTTGGGATATTTGGCCCTCACAAGTATAGTAAAGTACACATACACACACACACACACACACACACACACACACACACACACACACACACACACACACACACACACACACACACACACACACACACACACACACACACACACACACACACACACACACACACACACACACACACACACACACACACACACACACACTCTCTCTCTCATTCAAGTCTGCCTCCATCTCTCTCCATTGACTGCTGTGAACTAATTATTGTAGTGAGTATTGGGAAAAGAGCAAGGAAGGGGTGGTGCTGGAAGGGGGTGGGGGGTGCAGGTGGTGCTGGGGGGTTAGGGGGGTTGTGGGTGGTGGCTGAGGGGGAGCAGATGGAGTAAAATCTATTTCCCAATACCATCTAACTGCTAGCGTTCCTCTCCTCCGCCTCCGATGGACTCGGCATTCCTGGTATAGCAGCCTTGCAGAGCAGAGTCCCATTGATTCCCTCCTAACATCATCTGAAAATCCATGAGCATAAAGGGCAGCTCCGAGACGCACAAAACCGCATAAGTGCACATCATGTCCATTCTCCACTGTGTGCAAGAGTTAAGACTCTCGCTTTCAATCTCTCTCTCTCTCTCTCTCTCTCTCTCTCTCTCTCTCTCTCTCTCTCTCTCTCTCTCTCTCTCTCTCTCTCTCTCTCTCTCTCTCTCTCTCTCTGCCTCTTATCGCTGCTGTCGGGCAGAATCCTCTTATCTCCGTATTTTAACTTTTTGTGTTTTTTTGGGGGTAAATTAACGCCCTTACTTGATCATAATACAGCCGTACAGCGTCACACAAAAGCATCCAAAGTAAGCTCGAAATGCGGTTTTGAGCTTGTCAATATGCTAATTTAGCTGTTTTTGAATTTGAATCCTGAAAAGTAACAGTTTTTTGAACATCCATCCATAGTGCTAGTCTCGTAAACCACTCCCCCGCCCCCGGAAATCGCATTGCAATTTGATTTTGCGAGGGAGTCTGGCCCCTATAGCTCTGTGTGACGTTTCGCCGTGTATAAATAATAGAGAGGTAACGAAAATGCATGGCGTTGCTCACCCAGCGCATACTCCCTTTTCACCACTTCTTCCGCGTTGGGAAATGTGACGGCGGGGAAATGTCACTCTGCGCGTCGTTTCGCATGTGCAGTAGTGTCACCTCCGTGCACGACCCTGTGCTCAGGCTCATGGGCAAGCTCGCGTGAGTCGAGCCCATTGGTTGAAACCATTTTCTTCCCCGCTCGTTCATGTGTCTGGCCCCCCAGCCATAATAAGCTGCAGTACCTCTGATTGGCCACCATGTCCAATGCGCTTCACTGCTCCCTCTTGGTTCTGGGGGCTTGGCGGGGACTGGGGGGCGTAGTTCCAGACAGGCAGAGAGCAGGGGAGAGGAGAGGAGAGGTGGAGGTGAGGTTGGTTGTAGACGTCGTGAGGACAGAGGAGCTAGAGGACAGAGACGTCCCGTTATAGGGTGAAGGCGGTATGGATTATTCTGTGCAGGTTGTGACATCCCCTGACAGTGCATTACACACAGCACAGAGAGCCGGGCAGCGCTCAGTCCCCCTCCTGTCACACCACGCTGGAATATAACTCACTGCCCCCCCCCCTACCCCCCCCCCCCCCCCCCTTGCTGCCACTCCCCGGAGAGAGAGAGAGCCCCGGCCAGCAGCATGAGCCTTCCATGATCGAGATCTGAAGAATTTTTCATAACACAGACTTGGAGATTTCTTCAGGATTTTTTTGACTTGTCCCTGAATATTTATATCAACCTCTTCTTGAGCCTTATTTTTTTTATATACTTTCTCGTACGATCGTATCACATACTGTAGGCCTATGGCGAAAATGGCCGAACTACAAGGTCACACGCAAAGTAGATTAGCTTAGATTAGATTAATTTACTTATTTTATATCAATTACACACCCCATACAGCATTGAATCCATGGAGATTTGTTTGTTTTTGTCGCATTCCTGAGCCAATAATTTGATTACGGGCAGAAATATACTAATGTATCCGGTAGGAGACTCAAATGAGTCTCTTTGAGTCTCCTACCAGAAATACACCTGGTCATCAAATTATTGGCTCAGGAATGCTTTTTTTAAAAATCCATGAATTCAAGGCTTCATGGGGTGTGTAATTGATAGAACATAAGTAATTTTTGGGGTGAACTATTCCTTAAAAAAAATTGAACGTTTTTGGCCTATGATGACATGCCCCCAAAACATGTAAAAGTGATTAAATGAATAATGAAAGTAGTTGAGGTTTATACAAAAACATATAAAATAAAATAAACTTCTAAATTCATACTCTATACTTCTCTCCCACCGATACATTTCCTGCCAATATAAATGATAGGAACTGCAATGGGGTCTGGGGGTGTAGCATATAGAGATACACATGTTTTCTTCTTCAGCAGAGGTACAATAATACTCTAGCAGGTCCTGCACCGACTGTATATATGCTCATGGCATCAGTACAACATTCCCCTGGAGCAATCCTCACTGTCCTACACACACACCGCCAGGTTGATAGGAACCAGTGCCAAAACACAGCTCTGTGCAGGGAGGGAGAGGAGGGTGGATGGAGGGTTGGGGGGGTTGGGGGTTATATTCTATTCCCTCCCATCCACGAACCTCTGCCAAGGATTTAACCCATTCTAACCGGGAACGCATCTGTGTCATTTTAGATTTCTCTAGCTATTCTAAAATAGCGGATATACAAGCTCATATCGCGGCACCGAGTGCCGCGATATGAGCTTGTAGATCTGCTATTTATTTGAAAAATCTTGATTTTTTTTTGCAAATCTTTGCTTCTGGGGGGGTCCCTGGAACAACATATTTTGAGATTCCGGGTCCGTGTTCAAATATACATCATTTTGGGGGCCCTTGACATGAAAAAGTTTGAGAACCACCGATTATAGCAACATATGTTTTTCCCCAGAAGCTTTGAAAAAATATTCATACTCAAAGTTTACACAAATTTTCACGATTTAAAAATGAATAAATAGCAGATATGCAAGCTCATAGCGCGGCACTGAGCTTGTGTATCTGCTATTTTTGAATAGCCTAAGAAATCAATAAATGACACACAGATGCGTTCCCGGTCTAAAAGGGTTAAAATGAGTCTTTGAGAAGATACACTTTGTTCTGGCTGCATGGGTTCAGAGAAACGTCTTAGCAGAAACACCATGCAGCCCCTCGACAGCACGGTCTGGAGGCAAATATTCAATATGTAAAAGCGAAAGAATGAGAGAGGGAGAGAGAGAGAGAGGGAGAGAGAGAGAGAGAGAGAGGGGCCTGCATGCTGGTGAAGAGGAGTGCTTTCAAAAAAAATCTTGGAAAATTGTCAATGTCGAGCAAGTGTTTCAGAGGCCTTTAAAAACATTGCCGTGTCAATCAGAGGAGCGGCTATTGATCGCCCCGGCCCACGTGCCACCAGATAATGATGATTATGTCCTGACTGCAGGCTGCCTCACAGGCATTATAGGAAAAATATAAAGAGCACTCAAATATTTATGAGTCGGGCCACAGCGGTGCATTCATGGTGCTGGTGGTGATGGTAGAATACCTCTGCTATATCGGCACACAACATATAAGCCTGATTTTACTTGATTTATACTCAGTGGTGGAAGAAGTACTCGCATCTTTTTTACTTGAGTAAAAGTATCAATACCACAATGTAGAAATAGTCAGTTACAGGTAAACGTTTGGTGTTAAAAATTTACTTGAGTAAAAGTACAAAAGTATTGGCGTCAATGTATACTTATTGTACCCAAAGTAAAAGTCCCATTTCACATGTTCAATGTGTATAAAAATCTTTTGAAAATAGCAGATCTACAAGCCAACAACGCGTCGCTTTGCGGCGCGTTGTTGGCTAGTAGATCGGCTATTTTCAAACAGCCAAAGTATGGTTAATGTACGTTTTAGTTACTAGTAACTAGTAGCTCAAAGTAACTAGTAGCTAAAGAGTAAATGTACTTTGTTACTTTCCACTACTGTTTATACATAGTTGTGCGTCGAAAATAGCAGACGCTTGTAGATCTGCTATTTTCGACGCGCAACACATGGCACACCACTAAGTATAACTGCAGATCGGCGATAGTGCTGCACACTGGTGCTGCGTGCCTGTGCCTTAGCTGAGAGAGAGATGAAGCAGGGACCCACCACTGCATATTGTATAAAACTGTGTTGCAGATTAAACGTTTTCATAGATAGTTGGATTCATGCTAATGTGTATTTTCAGATAGTCAACCTTTTAAACCCTCAATATTTAGTCAACTTGACCTGTACTCTTTACTCTGTCTGCTCTTTTTCCCCTCTACACCAACCCTCCGAAAATAGCCGATCTACAAGCGCACAACGCCTCGCAGCGCGAGGCGTTGTGAGCTTGTAGATCTGCTATTTTCGGCTAATGTTCCCCCATCACGCAAGGATTTGGCGGACCCCCTCTAGTAACTCTGAGGACCCCCTAGGGGTCCCGGACCCTTTGTTGAAGACCCCTGATTTAGACTAATGATTATAGGTTCTTGGTTTACCTATGATCCTACATTACTATTTCTATGCATTTGATGTATTTGTTTACTGTAAATCGCTCTGGATTAAGAGCGTCTGCTAAATGCCTAAATTGTACATTTATGTTGCGTGATGGGTGTTGCATCATGCCACATATAGCTGACCTAGATGTTCACAACGCGCCACACGATGTGTAGCTTGAAGATCAGCTGTTTTCTGCATGCGACACTTGCCGTGCAACAAAGTTAACACATTTTGCGTTACACCCAGGTTTATTCCCTGCCCTCCAACTGACCTCATCCTTTCCTCATGTATATTTTTGTTTGTGAAAGTTAAACCAGCCCTATGTGTACCGCACACCCAGCGTTTGTCACCGGTACAATATGACAGTACAAACATGTCAAACCATATTATCTGTAAGACCGTAACATTGCAAACAATCACCCACGCAACGCTGACAACAAAAGAACAGGCAGTAACTAAGTACATTTACTCAAGTACTGTACAGTACTGCACCTACTGTACCTAAACTGCTGTATTTAGAATATACTGTGAAGTTGTTTACATAAAGTTAGATGGCAGCTGCTGAAGAAAAAATGCTGTTATTTACCAATATACCAAGTTTATTTTATCTTTATGCACATGGATGATGCTCTTTTTATTCTCTTTTTGCTCTTTTTTGCACTCTTTCTTTTCTTTGAATCTTTTTGCGATTTCTATCATTATTCTGTTGTTGTTATTATCTATGCTGCTGCATTGTCTGAAGGAAGCCAAACCAAAATAAGTTTTACTCTTATGTACCTGTACACAAGATGTAACTATAAAGTACAACCTTGAACCTTAAGTACCAATTTGAGTTTTAGTTTTTTTGTATTTACAGTTTTCAGTACTGCAATCTTTGCCTTTTTCTCATAGGCAAAGATTGTACTTTTTACTCCACTGCGATTATTTGAAAACTTTTGTTGCTAGTTACTTTTGTAGATTTTGATTATTATTACAAAACATACATTATAAACCACTGCAGCCCTATTTGAATTTTGGCTATTTGAAAATAGCCGATCTAGGCTACAACGCGTCGCATCGCAACGTGTTGTGAGCTTGTAGATCTGCTATTTTCTTTCTTTTTTAAATAAATTCTAGACATATTGAGACATGTGATAACTTGTGAAACGGGACATTCTGCATAATTACTTTTGGTACTTTAAGTAAATTTCGATGGCAATACTTTGCAAGTCAATTGTGAACACCGGAACTGTTTCGACATTGCTGTATTGATACTTTAACTTAAGTAAAACATTTGAGTACTTTTTCCACCACTGAGAACAGGTCTGGGGTAAAAAGAGGACTCTATGTCGACAGGTAAAGGTGGGGTGTAGCTAGAGGTGACATCATTAAAACAATCTGACATCAGTAAAAACCACAGCGGATATGTCTGGAGGTTTTCTTTGGCACGCTTTAGATGAGTACAAACAGGAAACAAACCGCAGCCCTTTATGACTGATTCATTGAATGTATTTCATAAGTCAAATACAATAGTATAACGTTACGCTATAGCGTGTAGAGCATTGTTAACTATCAGAACAGCACTGTTAAAGTCCTGTGATTTATTCCCCAACGTTGGTCATCAAAGTTTACTGATGTGTTCAACAACACTCATTTATTATTGTACCGCACGGACGCACGCACGCACACACGCACACACACACACACACACTCAGTCACTGTACTTAAGTACAATTTTGAGGTATTTTCACTTTACTGGAGTATTTCTAATTTTCTGTACTTTTATTTCTACTCCACTACCTCTCAGAGGCAAATGTTGTACTTTTACTCGACTGCAATTATTTGCAGTCGAGTAAAAGCCCAATTAACCCATTGATACCTGGAACGCATCTGTGTCACTTTAGATTTCTTTAGGCTATTCAAAAATAGCAGATATACAAGCTCATAGCGCGGCACCGAGTGCCGCGCTATGAACTTGTAGATCTGCTATTTTTGAAAAATCGAGGAAAAAAAAAAAAAGTTTTTTTTTTCAAAAATGTTTTTGGATTTAGGGCGCGCTCCCACCAAGAGTTGGCTGGCCGCTGTTTGCAGAATCTGCCAATGCATTGTCAATGCAAATGCGTTGATTCACGCAAGAGCAGATTTTTCCGCTAGTCGCGCAGACCTTGCGTTTATCTGCTCTCCGCGACTAAGCATAAAACTGCTGGAGGCAGGCGCTGATTTTCTCCCTCTGTCCAATCGGGTGAGTCGAAGGCAGACCGTCTCAAGACTCAGGAAGCAACATGGTGCTCAAGGCAGCAGGCACAGGCGGTGCGGGGGGAGGCTCCTGAAAGTGAGTGACAGGCGCGACACTCCCGTTTTTTAGAATCCGCTGGCTGCAAAAAACTGTGGCCGCGCACAACCTGCGTTTAACAGCGGCCAGCCAACTCTTGGTGGGAGCGCGCCCTTAGAAGACATTTCTAGAATCTTCTCAGGTCTTAATGGGTTAAGTAAAACAATTGAGTAGGGCCTACTTTTTCCACCGCTGGTCTCTCTCCACACACACACACACACACACACACACACACACACACACACACATACTCACCCACGCACACACACAGAAATACGCACGCAGCACATTTCCAGCTAACCCGGTAGGGTTTCTTCATTGTGATAACAGAAGGGGGGTTTGCTGTGGTTAGAGAGGAGGGGAATGTGACCTCACCTGTACTACCACTCACTCCTCTGACTCTGTTGACTCACGGACACCTGCTCCCATGCATGATGCTACACCCAGACCCATCAGCCAATGAGGCCATGATGCATCTCTTAAGCTCATCCTGTTTAAATCGCATGCATGGCCCCTGGCCATTGCTGGAGATTGTGCTGCTGTGAGTCATTTTCGTCACTTCTTCTGAATACTTGTCACAGCACTGTAGCTTTGGGAGGGGGGGAGGGGGTATGCAGCAACCGACCTCAGGAATGTCAGGCAGTCAGCATGCGTGTGAGCAGTGGTCTAAAGTACATTTACTTAAGTACTGTACTTAAAAAAAATGTTTTAGGTATTTGTACTTTACTTGAGTAATACCAATTTCCAATATTTTTACTTATACTCCATTACATCTCGGATCCAAATATTGTACTTTTACTCCACTACATTTATTTGAAAACTTTAGTTACTACTAGTTACTTTGTAGATTTGTATTATTATTACAAAACCTGCATTAACCACTTCAGCTCTGTATACATTTCATCCATTTGAAAATAGCTGATCCACAAGCTCACAATGCGTTGCGATGCGACGCATTGTGAGCTTGTAGATCTGCAATTTTCAAAAGATTTTGAAAACTTGAAATGGGACATTCTGCATAATTTACTTAATTTACATATTTTACTCTTGTAACAGAGTATTTGTGTGTGTGTGTGTGTGTGTGTGTGTGTGTGTGTGTGTGTGTGTGTGTGTGTGTGTGTGTGTGCGCGTGTGCGTGTGTGTGTGTGTGTGTGTGCGCGTGTGTGTGTGTGTGTGCGCGTGTGTGTGTGTGCGTGCAACGTGCAGACAACGTGCAACGTGTCTGCCTACAGTACATCTGTTTGTAAGTGTGAAGGAGCTTGCATTATGTGCATCTCCCTCCTCTCTCTCTCTCTCGTTCCATCTCCAACACCTCCATATGTGTTCAGCTGAACCTAATTAACGGTGACACAGAGAGGAGGCCGAGGAGGAGGAGGATGATGAGGTACTAATCTTCCTCTTCTTATAAGCCACACACACACGATATTAACCTTCTCTGAGCAAAATGCATTAGGATCCTTAGTTGCTTGCAGTGGATAGACCAAATGCTTATTTGTATATCTTTAAATTGTGTTTGTGTATACTGTATACATTTATTTTTACTCCACTACAAGGCAAATATTGTACTGTACTCCACTACAATTATTTGAAAACTTTAGTTACTAGTTACTTTTTAGCCTATTACAAAGCACACTATCCAAAAAAAACACACACTATTCACTTCATTTGAAAATAGCCGATCTACAAGCTCACAGCGCGTCGCGGTTTGAGCTTGTAGATCTGCAATTTTCAAATGCTTTTTAGACATTTAAAAACTTTTACATTTTGATACTTTTACTCAAGCAAATTTAGAATTCCGGACTTTTACTTTTAACAGAGTACTACTACATTGCAGTATTGATACTTTTACTTAAGTAAATAACGCGAGTACTTTTTCCACCACTGCAGCAGCCCAGCATCTGTGTACGTAGTAAAGTTGCTTGCTTTGGCTCATCTTCCCTGCTCTCTCTCTCTCTCTCTCTCTCTCTCTCTCTCTCTCTCTCTCTCTCTCTCTCTCTCTCTTCCTCTCTCTCTCTTCCTCTTGCTATCCTTTGTTCTGAGGTCTCTGTCACCCATTGGCTCTTCCCCTTGTCACTCATCATTGACCCGCTGTTCCCCTTGGTTCAATAAGTACCCATGTTTCCTGATTAAATGCTATATGATAAAGAGAATAACGATGAGAAGACTGATCATTGTGCCATCATCATCTTAATGTTTATTGCACATGTTTCAGAACCCCAAGTCGAGAGCTCACAAATCTCACAAATCTCACACGTCCAAAATGGTTAATTTTCCAGTGGATCCAGTATAGATACTATTATTTAGTCACAAGCTCTTGTTAATACTTTACATTGGCTATAAATATTCATTAAACCAACAGACGTAGCCACTGTCACTTAAAAGAAAAGGGAAAAAAAGCAGATCTATAAGACCACAACGCACCACACCTACTTTTGTGTGACAAAGTATGAAGAAAAAAGTTGAAATTTGGAGATACAAGGTTTCTTCCCAACAGACAGCAACAATATCCATTCATTGAAACACTTTTTACATGTTAGCTTGTTGGTCCCCATTAGTCTGTCTCTCTTAAATGTTAGCCTAACCCTTTGTACAGGCTACTACTAGTGTTGTGTGTAGCATGCATACTGTGGAACTTGTTCCCTTTAATCAAAGAGATAGTAGACAGCATCATCCTGGAAAACTACTATTGTTTAGGTGTATTTGTATATCAGGAACTTGGACACCATTCAAAGTAGTAGGACAACAGATAGAAAATGGCCGCCGCGTCCATTGAGTTCAATGGAGAAGTGGCGCCCTGTGATATTCGGTTCCTCAAGCTACACCGTCTCTGTTGGGTGGAAACCTCATTATGTCCAAAACTGTTACTTTTCACGATAAAAAAAAATGATAATAGCAAAAGTAGCAGATCTACAAGCTCAAAACTCAAGACTCTTTGAGTCTCCTACCGGTCATCAAATTATTGGCTGAGGAATGCGACAAAAACAAAAACAATCTCCATGAATTCACAACATGACACAACGTGTCGCGTTGTGAGCAGAAAACAGAAAATACACTAGCATAGAGCCATGAGGGACTTTGTTCAACCATATGGGGTTTAAGTGGTTAAACATCTGGGCTTTAAACCATTGTGTAAATGTGCATGTTTGTCAGATAAGATAAGATCAACCTTAACACGATATTCAGTCAATTACTTGTCTGTTGAGTTGAGGTGTCATTGTAGCAGCAGCAGTAATAATGAAACACGGGTTAGAGTAAGAGACAAAAAAGCTTAAGCTTATTTGAGTTTAGATTCTAAATATATGCACTGCAGTCTCCGATCTGAATGAATGAATGTACCATCTAGTAACAGTGAATGCATATATGAATGACTTTCACCGATGAATATTAAGTATAGTCTATCAATAATGAATAATATGAAAGCATATACATCTATCGTCAATGGAAATATGGTCTATCAACAGTCTATCAACAATGAATATACAGTCTATCAAAAGTGAATATGAATGAATGTCAGTAAGTCTTCTAACAGTCTATCTCTACAATCTTGTATCCTTACTTCTTCGTGTCTCTGTGAGGCTACATGTGCATGTCTATAGCCTACTCTGCATGAACACACTTGTGTATAATCGTGTGTCTATGTCTGTCTGTCTGTCTGTGTGTGTGTGTGTGTGTGTGTGTGTGTGTGTGTGTGTGTGTGTGTGTGTGTGTGTGTGTGTGTGTGTGTGTGTGTGTGTGTGTGTGTGTGTGTGTGTGTGTGTGTGTGTGTCAGCAGCAGTCTGACTGGTTCTCCTGTCGAAACCAGCCGAGGTGTGGCCTCGCCTTCAATGAACAGTCACCTGTAAAGAGACAACCATCTCCTCAGTGACTCACTCTCCACCCTCTGTACTTTTACTTTTTTTGTGAGATTCACTTCTAAACGACAACATACGTACGTACTTGATGTTTGCCATACCACAAGAACTGTACATTTTTATATACCGCGCCCCTGCACACCATGATTGTGAGACTTGACCAGTGGTGGAAGGTAAATAAGTACATGTACTCAAGTACTGTACTTAAGTAAAATGTTGAGGTATTTGTACTTTACTTGAGTATTTCCAATTTAAATTTCCAATACTTTTACTTGTACTACATCTCAGGCACATTTTTTACTTTTACTCCACTACAATTATTTGAAATCTTTAGTTACTAGTTACTTTTTAAATTTTGATTATTATTACAAAACATACATTAACCACTTCAGCCCTATATACATATATACAAAATAGACGATCTACAAGCTCACAATGCGTCATGCGACGCATTGTGAGCTTGTAGATCTGCTATTTTCAAAAGATGTTTATACATTTGAAAACGTCTGCATTCTGCATAATGAGTAGTACTTTTACATTTGGTACTTGTAGTAAGTACATTTTGATGCCAATACTTTTGTACTTTTTTTTGTACTACTCAAGTACTTTTTGAATTCCAGACTTTCACTCGTAACAGTGTATTTCCATATTGCAGTATTGATACTTTTACTTAAGTAAATAATTTGAGCACTTTTTCCACCACTGCTTATCGAAACACATACGTACGTACTTGATGTTGCCATAACCACAAGAACTGTACATTTTTATATACCGCGCCCCTTGCACACCATGATCGTGAGACTTTGACGAGTTCTCGACACACGCAACACGGCCACAAAAACAACCAGTGTGGACCCGTAGAAGAGCTATGTTAATGCTTTCTTTTGCCAATCGCATGAAAGCACAAATAAACATCGTCCAAACACAAGCCAAAATGCCCTGTGGTGAATAAAAGGCAAGGCACCGAGCCACAGCTGTGTGCCCCAAACAGCCCTATGTGCTCCTCTCTGGGGCCCCAAAGACAACATGTTTGTTGTCTGAGTCATATATATATATATACTGTATTGTGGCTACAAGCTGGAGCATGGAGATAGGAGAGAGAGACGTGGACGGTGTTAAAAATGACTTAACGCATTAAGACCGGGAACGCATCTGTGTCATTTTTAGATTTTTTAGCTATAGCCGTTATTTTATACTTTGGGCTATTCAAAAATAGCAGATATACAAGCTCGGTGCCGCGCTATGAGCCTGTAGATCTACAATTTTTTTGGGAAGATTTGTGCAAATCTTTGGTTATATATATTGTTTTAAAGCGAACATTTGTTACTCAAATCTTTGCTTCTGGGGTTGTCCCTGGAACAAAATATTTTGAGATGGGGTTCTGCAGCCAAATACATACATTGTTGTTGTTTGGTTGCTATATCAGTTGTGCTCAAACCTTTTCCATGTCAAGGACCACCCAGAATTATATGTATTTGGCCGCGGACCCCCATCTCAAAATATTTTGTTCCAGGGACCCCCAGAAGGAAAGATTTGGGTTAAAAATGTATGTAACAAATATATATTCAAAGATTTGCACAAATGTTCACGATTAAAAAAAAGAAAGCAGATATTCAAGCTCATAGCGCGGCACTGAGTGGCTATTTTTGAATAGCCAAAGAAATCTAAAATGACACTTTCCCGGTCTTAATGGGTTAAAGTGGGATGAAAGGAGGAGGGGGAGGGCGAGAGGGAGAGAGAGAGAGAGAGAGAGAGAGAGACACACACACACACACACACACACACACACACACACACACACACACACACACACACACACACACACACACACACACACACACACACACACACACACAGGGAAAAAGAGACACACACACACAGATGGGGTCAGGGAGGACAAGAAGAACCACTCTGGCCCTGTCATAAGAGCCCAGAGAGAAGCACATGGCGCACTCAGGTTAGCCGCATTGTGCTCATCTCTGGCACGTACGTCATTGGTGCAATTATCGTACTGGAGGGGGGGCTAAAGCCCGATTCATACTTGGTTGAATGCGCTGTAATAATGCTGTGAGCTTGTAGATCGGCTATTTCTGGGGTCCGTGCTACTACCTTATGCGTTAGCAAGTATATAAGTCAGGCTTTATGTCTCCAGATAGGCTTAGATAAGAGGATGAATGCGGAGAGGATAGAGAGGGGGGATAGAGAGGATCTCAGGGGCAGAGAAGAGGAAACGCAAGAGAAAGGACAGGGGTACGAAGGCGGGGGGGGGGGGACCGGAGCCGGGCGCGGAAAAAGAGAGGGAGAGAGAGATAGAAAGAGAGAAAAGAAAGAAGAAGACCCCTGTTTAGCTGTCCCTTGATACAGTATACACACACTACATAGTCTTCGCAGCGGATTTCACGAGACAGACCATCGTCTTTGTTCGGCGTAATAGGCAGACCACTCTAAATGGGCTGTTTTTCAACCCTCTGACACAAAGACACTTTTTCATGACTCCTCGGTGCCATCGTTTTCCTGCTTCTCTTCTTCAGATATGTGGAACGAACAGAGCGTCCTCTGTGTGTCCCTCCGTGTGTCTCTCCCACAGCACCGCGGAGCCTTGAGCAAACTCTCTCACACGGCTTATACCGCGGCCGGCCCGGGCCTCGCATGTCCTCGGTGATGCAGCCTGCATGCTATGCCAGCGAGGGGAAGAATCTGGAGGCGCCCCCGAAGGGTCTCTCAAGAGTCGATACTGTATGTGGGGCCATTAACACATTCAATCCGGTAACGCATCTGTGTCATTTTTGGATTTGAGCTATAACCATTATTTTTATACTTTGGCTATTCAAAAACAGCAGATGTAAGCGCGGCAGCCGAGTGTATGAGCTTGTAGATCTGCTATTTTTGAAAAATCTTGGAACATTTGTGCAAATCTTTTAATACATATATTTTTTTAAACAACATTTTCACCTCAAATCTTTGCTTCTGGAGGTCCCTGGAACAGAATATTTTACAAATGTTCAAAGATTTTCACAAAGTTTCACGATAAAAAAAAATAGCAGATCTAAAAAAATCTAAAATGACACAGATGCGTTCCCGGATTGAATGGGTTAAGGGGCCAGATAATGGTCCGTCATATAATGCCCAATGGCTGGAGTCAACATTTAACTGCCAACCACATAAAGTTTTTCAATCAATAATTCATAAATATCACGCGATAGAGAGACATTATTCGACATTATTCGTCCCATTTACATACAAGAAAGGTTTCGGGTTGACCAAATCATTACACCTCACAAGCGTGGTTATACATTTTAATGAGGTGTGTTGCAGTTTTCTTCTTTTAAAAAAAATATATGGTGTCTGTTCGTTGTCAACTGTGCTGTATATGCCGGTGAGTTGTTGTTACTTGACTGCGGTTGGACCCTCGGGCTGTTTGGCACCCCAGCGGAGGTGAAACGAGTTCATTATCTAATAGCAATTTCCGCTGGAGTTTTTTTGTGCTTCGCACCGTATTCCTTCCTTTCTTTCTTTCTTTCTTTCTCTCTTTTTTCACTCCACGCATTCCTGCATGCAGACAGTAAACAGACACAAACTCACGACAACAGAGAGGAACGTGGCGAAGAAGAAAACATCTGAAAGCCAATTACCCACGTCCAATTCTTTCATCTCTGCCGGTCCAAACCTCAGCTACAGAAGATATACTGTATACTTTGCCACTTTCAAATTAACGTGAAAACTTCGAATGGGAATCTTCTCATTTTTGAAAAGCCTTTCTCAAACTTTACCTAAAACAGCACCATGGATTATATTATACTGTAAACAGATTTTTTTTTTGTAACGATAACATCTTCATGTTTTTTTAATAATGTCTCACTAAACCTGGGACCGAGACACTTGCTCTTGAATTTAAAGGAAAACGTCCAACCTCCGAGTAAAAACATCACCAGGTGTTTCCATGAGAGCGGCGACACAGCCTCTTCCGAAAACATTCAGACACTCATTCCCATACACATGGACAGCGTTGCCATGTCCGCTTATTATAAGCGACTTTGGGCTTGTTCTTTGGTAAAGTCGCTTGTAAATATTGGTGGCTTGCATTTTTTTGGGCTCGTTTCTATAAAGTGTAGTCGCTTCTTTGCTTGCTTCCTAATGTTGTTTAAACCAGTGGTTCTCAAATGTTTTCACGTTAAGGACCCCCCAAATTAATATGTATTTTTTCCACGGTCCCCTCCAAAAAAGTATTACTAAAAGTATTTTGTGAACCCTGCACCAGATTAATGTTTCCAAAAATATATTTTTTTAAATCACGATAAAAATAAAAAAAAATTGCAGATCTACAAGCTAATAACGCGTCGCATCGCGACACGTTGTGAGCTTGTAGATCGGCTATTTTCAAATATCCGACACTGTGGCCAATATCCCACAAAATGTGGCCTACAGTAGTCGCGCTTCTTGTGGGCTTGTTTTCATAGTCCTAGTTGCTTATTTCTCTCGCGAAATCTGGCAACGCTGCACATGGACCATCCTTTAGCCATGTGCTGTTGTGCACAATATGACTTCTTCGGCATCAGATGTCACAAAAAGAGACCCAGTCTGTCTTTAAGACATTGACGGATCAATCTCCTCTCCCCCACCAGCCGTCCCTGGGGCGTTTGTCTCCTTATCTCTGACCCACTGTCTGTCTGAGCCCCCATACCGCTTATATCCCCCTCTTTGAAGCTTCACCACCGCCACCACCACCGCACCGCTAGCCCCCATGGCTTCCAACTCACTCACTCAGAGAAAAAACGCACATGGGCCACAACTTAATAGCCGTAAAAACCTATAACGGAAACAAGTTTTCTTTTTTTACCCGCGTTAACCCATTCAATCCGGGAACGCCATCTGTGTCACTTTAAGATTTCTTTAGGCTATTCAAAAATAGAAGATCTACAAGCTCATAGCACGGCACCGAGTGCCGCGTTATGAGCTAGATCTGCGATTTTTTTTTTATCGTGAAAATGTGCGCAAATCTTTGGATAAATATTTTTTTAAAGCGAACATTTGTAACTCAAATCTTTGCTTCTGGGGGGTCCCTGGAACTTAATATTTTGAGATGGGGGTCCGCGGCCAAATACATTATCTAACAATGTTTTCTAAATCCTAATCGTATATGTTGCTATATCAGTGGTGCTCCAACTTTACATGTCAAGTGGCCCCAAAATGATATGTATTTGGCCGTGGACCCCCATCTCAAAATATGTTGTTCCAGGGACCCCCAGAAGCACAGATCGGAGTTCAAAAGTGTTCGCTTTAAAATATATATTCAAAGACTTGCACAATTTTTCCACGATTTTTCAAAAAAACATTGCAGATCTACAAGCACTCGGTGCCGCACTATGAGCTTGTATATCTGCTATTTTTGAATAGCCAAATACATCTAAAAATGACACTTGATTCTTTCCCGGTCTAAATGGGTTAAACGCTCCCCTTTCACGCGTATATATAAATAAATCCCACTTCCCACAGTTTGCTCGTCATGCGATGCAGAGGATGAGGATCATAGATGACCTGTGAAGTACCCTGAAACGCTGCTAGTCACGCAGGCCAAGCTCTGGGAAGAAGAGAAGAGAAGAGAAGGGGAAGCGCAGTGGTGGAAAAAGTACTCACATATTTTACTTAAGTAAAAGTAGTAATACTACAATATAAAAATACTCTGTTACAAGAAAATGGCCTGTGTTCAAAATGTTACTTGAGTAAAAGTACAAAAGTATTGGCATCAAAATATACTTAAAGTACCAAAAGTAAAAGTACTAAAATGTTTGAAAATAGCAGATCTGCTATTTTCAAATAGCCAATGTATTAATAGGCCTAAAGTGGTTAATGTATGTTTTATAATATAATAATTTATGTCTGCAAAGTAACTAACATTTTCAAATAAATAAATGTAAATGTAGTGGAGTAAAAGTACAATAATTGCCTCTAAGAATTAGTGGAGTAGAAGTAAAAGTACTGGAAATTGGAAATACTCCAGCAAAGTAAAAAATACCTCAAAATTGTACTTAAGTACGGTACTTGAGTACATGTACTTAGTTACTTTACACCACTGGGGAAGCGAAGAGATCTCTGCATGGGCTTCTCTCCCTCAAGCCCATTCATGCCCTCAGCCAGTGGAGTCATACATGTATAAGCAATTTGTCATCCCTCTGCGGAAATTGGGTGAATTCCATGCTTTGCCGGAGAACCCCCAGGGTACGGACGGGGTGAGCAGCAAACCGCCATTAGTCGTGGCATGTTTATGACAGTAATCTGCACGCTGATAAAGTTGTAAGCGTGTTTGTTCCCCATCTCTCCCAATATGTTCGCTCTTCAAGTTTTTCATATTATTTATGTTATGT
>NC_137608.1:15309418-15311918 GCF_963280865.1 Gymnoscopelus braueri | reverse complement strand
CGTTGTGAGCTTGTAGATCGGCTATTTTCAAATAGCCAAAGTATAGGGCTGAAGTGGTTAATGTATATATTTTTTGTCTGAAAATTACTTCAGTAAAATTTTTGTACCTAAGTGCAGCACTAGAGTACATGTACTTAGTTACTTTACACCACTGGACTCAAGTACTGTGGGGTTGAGTACTTTGTCCACCTCTGGGGCCAGGCAAGAGGAACCACCCCCCCCCCCCCCCTCCCCATGGTGTGCACAGAGATTAATTTTAACGAGCCAAGTCGGAGCTCTCAATGGCAGCGAGGAGAGCAGGAAAAGCAGAGAATCCTCCAAGGAGTGAGGGAGGGGAGGAGGAGGAGGAGGTGAAGGAGGGTGTGGGGGGGGGGGGCTCCTGTCAGGGTCTCTCCTCTCCTCTCCCAGTAATTTGTGCCCTTGGCCGGGTCCGATCCTTGTCCACAGATAGCTCAGCTCATGCCCCAGTAGGCTTGTTAAGCCTGAAGTTATACTTATAGAGTTGCAAGCGGCTGTTGTTGTGCCATACCCGGAAACAGCAGATCTACAAGCTCACGCCGCCGGCGTGTAGGTCTGCTAATTTAGCTATATGCTGCGACGCGTTGTGAGCTTGTAGATATTTCCGGTTGCGTGACACCCGCGCAGTGGTGGAACAAGTACTCAAGTATCAATACTGCTATGTAGAAATACTCTGTTACAAGTAAAAGTGAAATTTATCAAATATATTATGAAAATAGCAGATCTACAAGCCCACAATGTGTCGCGATGTGTCGCATTGTGAGCTTGTAGATCTGCTATTTTCAAATGGGCAAAATGTATATAGGGCTGAAGTCGGTAATGTATGTTTCGAAAAATAATCAAAATCTACATAGTAACTAAAGTTTTCAAATAGTTTTAGTGGAGTAAAAGTACAATATTTGCCTCTGAGATGTAGTGGAGTAAGTAAAAGTACAGAAAATTGGAAATACTCCAGTAAAGTAAAAAATACCTCAAAATTGTACGGTAGTTGAGTAAATAAATATACTTAGTTACTTTACACCAACTAAGTATAGAATAGAGTGTTTACATGTTAGGATCTGAACTCGAAAGCAGGGGACAGAAAAAAAACAACACAACAGCGACAAGCAAACAAATCCAGGCGGACAGATGACTTTCGGTTTTGCTTTTTATAGAGTACATAGCGGCCAGCGGCCGTCTTCTTCTGGTCAAACACCCAGTTACACCCAGTGAACAAGAACAGTGACAGTATGAAAGAAAAACAGAAATATATACATTCATATTCATAGTTATAAGGACTGGGAGGGAGTCATGTATTCATTCGCACTTCTCCCTGGTTTTGAAAGGCATCGCCTTACCCACTTACCAACATTAATGTCAGTGAAAATGAAGAGGGGTGTATGCATGTGTGTGTGCGTGTGTGTGTGTGTGTGTGTGTGTGTGTGTGTGTGTGTGTGTGTGTGTGTGTGTGTGTGTGTGTGTGTGTGTGTGTGTGTCTGTGTGTGTCTGTGTCTGTGTGTGTGTGTGTGTGTGTGTGTGTGTGTGTGTGTGCATATGTGTGTGTTCATACAGGGTGTTTGTTCGTCCCATCTCAGTTGCTCTGACAGACTGTACTCCTGACTGAATTCCCAGCAATACTTTGAGCGCTGCCTCTAATTGCTAATAGACCACCAGGGATTGTGCCCAGCCAATCACTTCAGAGCGCGTGCTGCCAAGTCGAGAACAGCACTCTTCCAGGGAACGGGGTGAAACAGAGAGAGAGAGAGAGAGTGTGTGAGAGAGAGAGAGAGAGAGAGAGAGAGAGAGAGAGAGACAGACAGAAACACAAAGGAAAAAGAGAGAGAGGGGGAAAAAATCACCCAGCAGAAAGGTAGACTCCTGTTACCATGGCACCTTGGTATATGGTTTGAGAGCACGGTGCTGTGAGCTACCTTACCTCCCTCTACTCTCACCCCGCACCCTCACCCCGACCCCCCACACACGCTAACCCCCCCCCACCCTCCGGCACACCTTTCTCATGCCCTGGAGGAGAGTCGGGGAGCAGCTCGGTGGAGCACAACCAGGAGGAGGGATGCTCCACACGGAGAGATACCTCCAGCTGGATGCTGCATGTGGGGGATCCAGGGGAGAGGCGCTAAAATTAGCCTCAGCATGGGGTGCAGGAACGGGGGTTGGAGGGGGGGGTGGGGGGGTGAGGGCAGGCGGTGAGGTGCACGGGAAGAGTACTAGAGAGAGAAAGAGAGAGTGAGTGAGTGAGAGCGAGGGTGGGTGGGGGGGGGGATTCGTAGCGGAGAAGGAATGCATGAGGGGAGGACGGGGGGGGGGGGGGGGTGGGGGTTGGGAAGGGGTGGTGGAGGGGGGGGTGGTGACAGCACACACATCCACTGAGACGCCTCTCTGCACGTTCACTTGGCTGTGGCAAATTAAACCCAACTCACACTTCATAAATATACACGCATATATGCACCTCTCCACACACAATTATGTACGCTTACAACACCGG
>NC_137608.1:15294418-15296918 GCF_963280865.1 Gymnoscopelus braueri | reverse complement strand
AGCGGTTCCTGTACTCTTGTATTTGTTTTACTGAGGATAAGGTTAGAAATAAGTTTAGGGTTAGCCATAGTTTGACTGAGGTTACGTTTAGGAATAAGGTTAGGTTGTTTAGGCATAGTTTAAGTTTAGGAATACACAGGTGAATTTTCCCCAGGGCGACTGTGTTCTGGGGCAAGCGTTTTGGTATTCCTACTCGGTACAGATGCAGGAAACTCAATGGTTAGTAGTCCTTAGGGTGGTGGTATTCCATTGGCTAACCTCGGTCTGTCACTCACTCAGACAGACAGACAGACAGACAGACAGACGCACGCGCACATACTCAATGTATGCTTTGTTTTCCCTGTGTAATGTAATGTGCTCTATTGTCTGCTTGTTTTTATGTTTTTTGTGGGGACTGCTGATGTAAATTAGCATCTTTGCTAAATCCGGTGTATTTACATTACATTGATATGTATTGTTCATTGATACGTCTAAATAAACAAATACAGTAAAGTAAACACACACACACACACACACACACACACACACACACACACACACACACACACACACACACACACACACACACACACACACACACACACACACACACACACACAGCATACATGCCTGTACTGTATGTATTTGCTATTGTATGGTGGTTTCTATTTGTACTTTAGTGCCAGTAAAACGTGATAGATTTAGATTAAGCACTTTCAGTTTCAACCTGCGGTTTCCATAACTTGGGCATTTCATTATAGGAAGAAAAAAAACGTTTCAAAAATGTTTTTCCAAACTTTTTCAAAAGGTTTCAAAAGTGAACAAAAAACAGCATACTTACAAGTTTTTGTTTGCAATGACATCATGTAATCATGCATTGTAACTATACTGCATACTACATAGTATGCACACTGCATATGCATAATAGATCATTCATTGTAACCCTACTGCATACTACATAGTATGCACACTACATGCATAATAGATCATTCATTGTAACCATACTGCATACTCATAGTATGCACACTAGATATGCATACTAAATCATTCATTGTTCCGTTTTTTGCACGACATTAAGCTGTTACTTTCAGGATTCAAATAAAAAAATAGCAGATCTACAAGCTCAAAACACGGCACGAAACTTTTGATACTTGTGTGCGACGCTGTAGTTTGCTCAAGTAGGGCGTAATTCACCAAAAAACACAAAAAGTTAAAATATGGAGATAAGAGGTTTCAGCAATAGAAATAGTGCTGAAGCGGTTAATTTATACAATTCCTCTTGCCTTCCCTTGTGAAGTAGTTAGGAGACTTGGAAGAGGTCCAGTTCACTGAGTGTGTGTGTGTGCGTGTGCGTGTGCGTGTGCGTGTGCGTGTGCGTGTGCGTGTGAATGCATGTGCACGTGCGTACGTGTGCGTGCGCGAGTGTGTGTGTGTGTGCGTGCGTACGTGTGCGTGCGTGCGTGCGTGAGCGCATGCGTTTGCAAGTGCCTGTGTGCAAGAGCAGTTACTGTGTGTGTGTGTGTGCGTGTGCGTGTGCGTGTGTGTGTGTGTGTGTGTGTGTGCGCGTGTGTGTGTGTGAGAGAGAGAGAAGTGAAATATAAAAAGAAACAGAGAGAGAGAGGGAGGGAGAGAGAGCATAGAGTTCTGCTTTGGCATTCACAGTGTTTGAACGTTCTTCTCCTCCACCATCTCTTCTTCTATCCCTTTTTTCCCCCCTTCCATTGGTGGAGAGAGCGTATTGATTTCATATTAGGTCTGAGCTGCCATCTGGCTGCTTCTCATTCCTCTGCTTTTAGAAAGCAAGTGAGAGAGAGAGAGAGAGAGAGAGAGAGAGAGAGAGAGAGAGAGAGAGGGGGACCTGGACCAAAATTCATTATGCCTTAAATAAAGTCAGTGAGAGAAAAGGGAATGTACAGAACTGTGTGTGTGTGTGTGTGTGTGTGTGTGTGTGTGTGTGTGTGTGTGTGTCCGTGCGTGCGTATGTGTGTGTTTGTGCACCCTTCTCACGCACACACACAGATGCTGCTATACCCTCCACAGACTATAGCGCTCCACATGGCTCCATCGTGGCCACTGGCATCTCTCTCACACAAGGGGCCCTGCAGTGACTGAACCCCCCAGCTAAAAAAAACACATGCTTCTCTAGGGAACAGCCTTAGTCCTTGTGATCCAGAAATCTCTACCTCACTCCACCTCCATTCCCTCTGTCTCTCTGTCTCTCTGTCTCTCTGTCTCTCTGTCTCTCTGTCTCTGTCTCTCTCTGTCTCTCTCTGTCTCTCTCTGTCTCTCTGTCTCTGTCTGTCTGTCTGTCTGTCTGTCTGTCTGTCTGTCTGTCTGTCTGTCTGTCTGTCTCTTGATTGATTGATTGAATACTTTATTGGTCAGAAATGTAACAGCACGTGGTACAGTAATACATTAAGGCTATAAAGATAACAAGTCCTGGGGTCTTGTTTCCATTGTCGTCCTCCCCTCCCCTCTTTTTCTCTTTCACTGTCTCTCTCAATGATTCTCTTTCTCCCTC
>NC_137608.1:15290246-15294218 GCF_963280865.1 Gymnoscopelus braueri | reverse complement strand
GAAAATAGCAGATCTACAAGCTCACGATGCGTCGCATTGCGACGCATCGCAGAAATGTAACATAGGGTTGAAGTGGTTAATGTATGTTTTGTAATAATAATCCAAATCTACCTCATCTAAGTATAACTAGGTAACTACAGTTTTCAAATAATTGTAGTGGAGTAAAAGTACAATATTTGCCTCTGAGATGTAGTGGAGTAGAAGTAAAAGTACTGAAAACTGGAAATACTCCAGTAAAATGAAAAAATTCCTCAAAATTGTACTTAGGTAGGGTAAGTGATATTTTTGCGGTTAAAAACAAAAAATATTTTGTTAAAAGGTTTAAAGCATTATATTCTGATAGTAATCATTGCTATATAGTGTTTGTTCAGTAACAGGAGTCCTCCCCGTCTCTCCACGTCTTTAACACATTGGGTGCCAACATTTTATAATAACAGATTACGTTTGGTGCCGAAATCTCACCGTTGAGCTGCGCAGCGCTGTTTAAACTGTAGACTCCACCACATGCATTCCATGTGTGAAAAAAAGCATGCCTCCATTTTGGTCCGATGGTACTGGCTAACGCCTGGAACGATAACATCGCTCACACGAGTAACAATGGCGGAGCGATCGTGCATACAAAATGAGTCGTTTTCCCCAGCGTAAAAAGTTTCGGAGTTATAGGGTTTTAGAGAAGGAAATAGAACGGAAGCGGATGGGAGCCATGTTTTTTGACATGGTGATCCATCTGGCCTATCCTTCTCAGGAATCACCCCGGGGATCCCAAAGCTGCTCCAGCCCCTCCTGTGTGGAAAAAAACGAAAAGACACCAAACACGGTTCCAGACCGTGTTTCGGCACCAAAGCGCTACTCTGTGAAAACACGGTTCAGACCGTGTTCAGGCAACCCGATGTGTTAATAAACAGAAAATACATTTTCCGGTAGGTGTCAAAATCTCAGCCAATCAGGAGGAAGTACCCATTTTTAAGCTTCATTTTTATAGTGATTGTTGCGTGTGGCCATGACATGTATCATTCACTCAATCACTGACTCAATCATTCACTAAACCCCACTGGCTCTCCTCTCACTCAGGCTGGCACCACCTGCAGCTGATCTGTGATTGCTGCCGCCCCAATCAAGGCACTATAAAGCCAGCCAGATTCAGTCGTTCTGGAGACACAGACCCAGCAACACATCAGTTCCCACACCCTCCTTTGTTCCGGCTAAAAGCCTTTTCTTTTTGTTAACTTTTAGTTTGGCCTGGAGATGGCCGGGCAGTTCCCTGTTTTCGTTTAGTTTTTCGTTTAGTAGTACTATTTTGTTAGGTAGGGAGGGGGGAGTAGCTTTGGCGTCCCTATAGGGGGTGGCCTGGTCCCCCCCCATTCTATTTAGTTTGCCGGCATCTCCAGGCCTCCTTTTGGTCCCATTCAGTTTGGTAAAGTATTTCTCATATTGTTTGTTCTTTATTTCCATTGTGGGAAGTAATAAAATGATCTAAATCTTTGCAAATCGTTTGGTGTCCATTTTATGTTGGGGTCTCCACTTCGAGCCATTGGTTTATTGTGTTACTGTGTGGAGACCGTAACATGTTCCAGTTCCAATTTTTCCTGCTCATTTCTTAGTGTCATCACTTCCAATTTCACTTGTTTAATCCATATCCTGATTGAGTTCTCTATCCTGATTGGATAAAATTGGAAATGAAACTGAAACGAAAATGCATGTTCTGTTTTATAAAGAGCTGGAGAGACAAGGAGACTCCTTTTACTGAACAAACACTCTATAGCAATGAGTACTATCAGAATATAGAGCTATTTAACACTTATTTTAACCAAAGAAAATCACTTACCCTACCTTAAGTACAGTACTTGAGTAAATGTTACTTTTAACCACTTAAGCTCTATAAACTGTGTCGACGACAAATAGCTCAAATAGCCGAGCTCCAAGCTTCACAACATTGTCGCTGAGCTTTGTAGAATGGTATTTTCACTATTTAATGAAACATTATCGTCCCTTTGCCCGCCAAAACAGCGATTTTACTGTACCTTGAAATTCATGGAATATTCTCCGTGGCCTCCTTCCTCACAGAGATCGGCTCATTACACGCAGAATCGGAAAACATTGGCCGGCCGCGATCTTCCATTCCAGAGCTATGGCCGTTTGAATGTGGCTTGTTTTTTGAAAAACAGCAGAAAAACAACAGAAAGCAGAGAAAAATTGACTAGATTTTTGTCGTTGTGATCACGTGATTTCTGGGTGTATTCTTCTTCGGTGGGTGCTTGGATCATTCACAGGCGCCCCCCCCCATACCACCACCAAAAAACTAAGTCGTCATAAGCCCGACCTTGGCAGTGTGGGCATTTGGACAGTGAATGAGTTGGAAGTGAAAATTCTTTTACATTTGATTTGATTATCTAATTTAAAATATGTAACTTTTTTGCCTGCACATGCCCAAAGTGTGGATACTAAATGTTCTCATGTTGAGAGGCGTTCAGAGGTAAGAGTTGGCATTTAGATCCATTACGGCCGTTGCATTCTCACCCTGAGGGCCATGCAGGATCAGTGAGCCGTTTTATATTTTAATTCATTCTACCTTTACTGCAACAAAGCACAACTCCAGCAGTCAGAACCAGGTCTCAACATGATGATGATGATGATGATGATGATGATGATGATGATAATAATAATAAATATAGCTGCAAGCAGCGATAAACGGGTCCGAGGTATGATAGGCAAAAAGCGATATGCAACAATAGCACAATAGAAACAGAATACATTGAGGCATTCTCAACAGCTGAGCAAAGTGCTGAGGGATTGTGGCTATCAATCCAGGTTTAAGAACATTACTCATGGACACCTCAACCCATGGCCATAGACAGGAATTCAATTTCATTATTTTTCCAGACAACAAAAAAATTCCCCTTCATTTTCCTTGCGCATTTCTAGCCAATTAAATCTTCCCCCTCGTTTCCCTTTCCTATTTCTAGCCAATGAAAATCTTCCCCTCGGCTCATTTACCCGACCCTCACCCCTTTCCCCAGCCAATGAAGAGCTCCTCAACGGCAGCCATTGTTGTTTACATGGAGGCTGAAACTCTATGCTACTCTAATATGCCACTAAATTAATTATAGGCACGGCAATAAAATAATGATGGTCTCTTGGTGCCGGTTAGACCCCAATAACATTTCGATTTTATGTTGTATATGTTTTTGATGACATTAAGACCTGGATTTGTATCTGTCTCACTGACTGTGACAGCGTAGGCTATTATGCTGCAGTGGTCACAGCACTAGCAGCAGCAGCAGCAGCATACAGGTTAAAAGTGCCTTTTATTTTCCACATAAATGCCACTAAACACATGTAACATTGTGTGTTGAAACTGCCTGATTTTTTTTGGTCAGCTTTGATCAAGGGAGGACCATGCTAACGAAATTTAGCGCGTTAGCATCGTCTATTTAAAAGGGTTTAAAGGGCTCTGTAGGGCAGTTTCTAACATGGTAAAACAAACGATTTAATGCTCAAATAACCTGGTGAGTTGGTGAATACAGTGGATTCGTTTTTAGATCGACCTGGGATTTTATAATTGTGTACTGGGCCCTATTCCTCGAAAGGTGAATTAAATAAGGCTGGCCTTAAGTCAAATCCAGGCGTGACAAAGTCGGGTCCGTATAGCCTGGTTTATTCGGTTCCATGAACGCCAAGCCAGGCTGAAAAGGAGCGACTTTGTCGAGCTAGACCTTGTCAAGCCAGGCTGTGTCGAGCCAGGATAATGAAGCCAGGCTTCACGTATTTCTATAAAAGACCATGAAAGTCGATAGCAGAATCCTTGAACTTGACCAATCATGGAGCCCAAAACCAGAGCGGCGTTCTTCTTCTGTGGCTGAACAGCAGCACTGCAGCAGCTCATGAAATCATACAAGGAAGTAAAATGTATAAAGCAATAAAGGAAACGCGACCGCAATAAATAGATCCAGGGAGAAAGCGTTGGCAAAGTAT
>NC_137608.1:15272746-15287746 GCF_963280865.1 Gymnoscopelus braueri | reverse complement strand
GTCTGTAACCTGCAGCTTGGGCTTAAAGCTAACAACAGTCCATGTTAGACAAATGTATTGATTCATAAACATACTCACTGATCACTATCATGCTTCTTAGAATGTTTAGCTAAGTTTAAGGGTCTGATTTGTTGAAAATAGCTGATCAACAAGCTTGTAGATCAGCTATTTTCAAATAGCTGATGTATAAAGGTTTATAGTGGCTATAGCTGATGTTGATGCTATATAAAAAATACAAAATAAAAGTCTGGGGGTCCCCGGACCCCAGTCTGAGAATCACTGTGCTATTGTATAGTGTGATTACAGGTCAATCACTAAACACTGAAGGAGGGCTGTGTTGATAAAGCCAGGTTATTCATATCTTTTCATACATTTCCATGCAAGTATATGGACATATGGCAAAAAAAGCACTGGTAGTCGGTACTCCTGGTTTTTGCTGGGAACAGGGTTCGATTCCCTGCAGCGCTGTGCTTACTGTTTCACCTTTGTCCTGTTGTGTATGTTTACATTAAATGTTAGCACTCAATTCATTGATTCATAATACCTGAATGCACTTTTATTATAATATATCAAGCAGATAGCCCTGTGATTACCTGTGATTACATCTTTAGCACATACTCCTATGTCATGGTGTATTAGTCGGCACAGTGGATTAATATTTCGATCGATCTGGGATGTTAAAATTGTGCAAAACTGTGGTCAATGAATTGCCTCTTCAGCCAGATTAAACGGTAGTCACTTATAACTGTTGAGACTCCTAGAGTTTAAATACGTGTTGACATGGATAGCTTAGTATCTAATAACATCTCTGTGTGCTATAATGAATGGAGTATGAGAATTATGTCATACAGTGCAGATTGTAGATCGGCTCTTTTAGGAAATTTCTGAATGTACCGGTCGGGATTCGAACCCCAGTCTCCTGCATGGTAAGGGACACCTGAGGCCAAACCACTATTATATATCCTCACCCTTGAACAGGGGAGGTATTTGAAGATGTTGTAGTACTTTGGACTGTCTTTGACACTGTAATGGGCTTTGGACTGATATAGACAGAGACAAAGCTGTTCATGTGAAAGATGGTTGCATACTAGGATTAGTAGCCTGCCAAAGTTTGTACTTGTTTCCCTTTCAATGTCCATTGCCGCATTGACAATGCATTGGGCGCTTAAAATTAAATATTTCCAAAACTACAGATGATTTCAAAGAAAAAATCTCAGGTGTTTACTGATTGACCTGTAATCACACTAGACTATACAATAGCACAGTGATTCTCAGACTGGGGTCCCCCAGACTTTATTTTTTAATTTTTTATATAGCATCAACTAGCCACTATAATCCCTATACATCAGCTAAAAAATAGCTGATCTACAAGCTTGTTGATCAGCTATTTTCAACAAATCAGACCCTTAAACTAAGCTAAACACTCTAAGGAGCATGATAGTGATCAGTGAGTATATTTATGAATCATTACATTTGTCTAACATGGACTGTTGATAGCTTTAAGCCCAAGCTGCAGACAGCCCAGTACACAATTATACAATCCCAGATCGATCTAAAAACGAATCCACTGTATTCACCAACTCACCAGGTTATTTGAGCATAAAATCATTTGCTTCACCATGTTATAAACTGCCTCACAGAGCCTTTAAACCCTTGTTTAAATAGACAATGCTAACACGCAAAATTTCGTTAGCATGGTCCTCCTTGATCAAAGCTGACAAAAAAAAAGATATCAGGCAGTTTTAACACACAGCGTTACATGTGTTTAGTGGCGTTTCTGTGGAAAATAAAAGGCACTTTTACCTGTATGCTGTTGCTGCTGCTAGTGCTGTGTGACCACTGTAGCATAATGGCCTATGCTGTCACAGTCAGTGAGACAGATACAAATCCAGGTCTTAATGTCATCAAAAACATATAAAACATAAAACCAAAATGTTATTGGGGTCTAACCGGCACCAAGAGACAGTCATTATTTTCTTGCCGTGCCTATAATTAATTTAGTGGCATATTAGAGTAGCGTAGAGTTTCAGCCTCCATGTAAACAACAATGGCCGCCGTTGAGGAGCTCAGAGTGCAGGGAGGGGGCGGGTAAACATCACATTGATTGGCTGGGGAAAGGGGTGAGGGTCGGGTTTCATTGGCTAACTATGCAAGTGAAATGAAGCATGAGGTGGGACTTGAACCGGCGACCCTGTGGTTGCAAGGCAGATGGTTTAGCAATCAACCATTGGACCAACAGACCTGAACTGGTGAAAAAGGAGCTCACACAGATGACACAGTTTCACACAAATTGCTCAGAAATCCTGGGCTTAAGTGTTTTTCAAAATTGCGGACAATCTAAGGGCGGAGCTTACTGGTCAAAGTGATAGATGTGTTCCTCATGAGTCAAGGCACATGTGTAAGCAAGTTTCATGGCTGTCGGCCAAACGAGGCATGACTTTTGTCTGTTTAAAGTTTGCTTTTTGCATTTCAAAAAATTGCCCCCCTTTGACCAATTGAAGTAAGATTGGTTTCAGTGATATTTGGAATGACCCTCTACATTACTGCAAAGTTTCAAACAAATGTGAGTCTGCATGTATGTGTTAGGGGCAGACGAATAATTTTCATAAAACTGCAATATTAATTGGCTCATAAAAGCTTAATGTTTTCACTTAGAAAAAATCCCGCCATGTTTTTGTCGGCATAGGTCCAAAGTACATGTGTAGACAGTTTCGTGCAGATTGCTCAAAAATCTCAGGAGGAGTTTGATTTTAACTGCTTTTCATATAATTCAAAAATGTGGGAGATCTAAAGGTCAGAGGTCAAAAGTCAGAGTGTGAAAGTTGTTATGCATGAGGAGATGCATTTGTGTATCGAAGTTTCATGGCTGTAGGTCAAACAGGGCATGAGTTGTACCTGTTCAAAGCATTTTCAATTGAGTCCTACAGCGCCACCCTTTGGCCAATGGTTGCGAGTTTCGTGCCTTGGCCGTTTGGCATAGCCCTCTACCATATTGTCGATTTTCGTAAAAAGTGACCACACGGATAGGCCAGGACAGAAAAAACGGCGGAAGAATAGTGAAAGCCAAGAGATGCAAAGAGGCTTTGAGCCTATAGGCCTCGAACCCTCAATTAAATAATAATAATAATCTGGCAAGCACCAAACTGTTTCTGACTGCCACCAGCAGCATCTTGTCAAGCCAGAGTTAAAGGAGTAGTTCACACAAAACACAACTTATTTTTTATCAATTACACCACATGAAGCCTTGAATTAATGTATTTTAGTTTTTTTGTTGCATTCCTAAGCCAATAATTTGATGACCGAGTCTCTTACTATTGACCAATGACCCGGTCATCAAATTATTGGTTTAGGAAAACAAGAATTCAAGTCTTCATGGGGTGTATTATTGATAATAAATACGTTTTTTTGGGGGGGCGAACTACTCCTTTAAGCCCAATTCATACTTAGTGGGAAAATAGCAGACCTATACACTCACAACGCGTAGCGGGTGGTGTGAGGCGTTGTGACGCGTAGGTGTGCTATTTTCGGGTTGCGCGACACCGTCACGCGACGGAGCAGGAATTAGCCTAAAGAGGTCAGCCAAAACCAGACAGGCAGGTAGTTGTGGTGTCACAGGAGAGGCCTCCTGAGCTGGCACGCACAAACTGCACAGAGACTGTTAAGGAGGAAATTTGGCACCTTGGCATGAGCAAATACAAAAGAGCAAAGCTCTTGGTTCACGCTTTAGTCAACAATGGAGTAGCACTTGAACTCCTGCGTGATCCACAAGTGATCACCCGACCCAGCCCTGAGACCGAAATAACATTTGATGTATCGAAGCGCGTGCTACCCACTCAAGCGACAAAAATATCACCAGATACCAGTCGGACCGGTATACTCTGTGTGGCTCCCTGGAGATTGTTCTCTCTGTAGTTGTGCGTCCACGTGCACACGCACACACACACACACACAAACACACACACACACACACACACACACACACACACACACACACACACACACACACACACACACACACACACACAGAGAGACAGACAGACAGACAGACAGACAGACAGGCAGACACACAGACACACACACACACACACACACACACACACACACACACACACACACACACACACACACACTCACACACACACACACACACACACACACACACACACACACACACACACCTCTGCACAACTCTCTCCAGCTTGAAAAGTTTAAAAGCCATTTAAAAGTAACTGTGTGGAGTTTGTTCCCAAAAGTGTCATGCATAGCTTAGACCCTTGGTTCTCAAGGTGACCATCCGGGGACCCCCAGGGGTCCTTGGGGGGGTTCCAGGGCCCCAGCAAAAGTAGTTTTTGTAGCATCCCAATCATTTAATCTACTTTATCCATTTATACGTTGGCTATTCAAAAATAGCAGATCTACAAGCTCACAGCACGTCAATTCGTGCCGTGCTGCGAACTTGTACATCTATTTTTGAAGATTATTTAAAAATATCGAAACTGTTTTGAAACTTTTGAATGATTTTGCTTTTTTTTAATCAAATCATCTCTTCTGGGCATCCCTGGCACAAAACATTTTCAGATGGGGGTCTGCGGGCGGCCAAATGCATATCAATTTGGGGGTCCTTGTCATGAAAAAGTTTGAGAACTATTGGTTCAGACCAGTGTTTCTCAACCTTTATTGGGCCAGTGTCCCCATCCAATATCAGTATCATGTCAGTATCATGTCAGTATCATGGTCAGTATCATGTCAGTATCATGGTCAGTATCATGTCAGTATCATGGTCAGTATCATGTAAGTATCATGTAAGTATCATGCTCAGTATCATGTCAGTATCATGGTCAGTATCATGTCAGTACCATGGTCAGTATCATGTCAGTATCATGTCAGTATCATGTCAGTACCATGGTCAGTATCATGTTAGTACCATGGTCAGTATCATGTCAGTATCATGTCAGTATCATGTCAGTATCATGTCAGTATCATGGTCAGTATCGTGTCAGTACCATGGTCAGTATCATGTCAGTACCATGGTCAGCATCATGTCAGTATCATGTCAGTATCATGGTCAGTATCGTGTCAGTACCATGGTCAGTATCATGTCAGTACCATGGTCAGTATCATGTCAGTATCATGATATAGAACCATAAAGTTGTATGTCTGAGTTATATTAAAGAAATAAAGGTCCTGTACCTGCGGCAGTAATTCTTTATACTGTAAACAACCTGTATTGCAGACCAAAAGGAAAAGACAAAGCTTTTGGTTTTGAAATTAAATGTAGTACTTTATCTGACCCATTCTTAATCAAACAAAATAATTCAAATCAAGATAGGATCAGTACACTTCAAAAATACAAATGAAAACGATCAAACTCAGTTTTTTTTTCCCGCAAACGCAAAGTTCTTTTAAATGTCTCCAATGAGTATTGTAATCCAAAAGTAATCATTACATTACATTACATTACAGTCATTTAGCAGACGCTTTTATCCAAAGCGACTTACAGTAAGTGCATTCAACATAGGTAGGCAAGGAAACCACTAATCACCAGAAGTGCATTCTCTTCTAAAACAAGCAACTAAGAGTATACCTAGCGCTAAAGTAAAAGTGCAATATATCAGCTACCTACTTTCATAAACAGATGAGACAAATAGGAAAATCAAATGAGCAAGAGCTAAAACAAATAAGTGTATTGAATAAACAAGTTCCAATAAGACAAGGGCTCGTACAACTAATTGACAACAAGTTGGCCAGGCAACAGATATTGTCGATCTTCCAAAAATCAAGTAAATCCCAAAGTCATCAAATGAAAAAGCAATGCATTGCATAAAAAAAGTATATTCCTCACCCAACCTTCAAGTCAGGCGGCCACATGGGTTCCTTTGTCCAAAAGCTCTGACTGGCTTCAGAGCTTAACCCTCAGAAATGTTCCTCGACCAAACTTCTGTCCTTCCACTCCCAAAGTTCTCCGGCCCCACTACTCAGTGGTTTATTAAGTCCTGATTTTGGTTTAGTTTAGGCTTACAAGAGTCTCTTTCTCAAACACCACCAAACACTCTTTTTTAATACCTAAAATGGAACCCCCGGCCGCCTCACTTCCTGTACTTTTATAGCTGTTCCTGATACCTCACTTCCTGTGGAACTTTTCCTACATGTCAGTATCATGTCAGTATCATGTCAGTATCATGGTCAGTATCATGTCAGTATCATGGTCAGTATCATGTCAGTATCATGTCAGTATCATGGTCAGTATCATGGTCAGTATCATGGTCAGTATCATGTCAGTATCATGGTCAGTATCATGGTCAGTATCATGTCAGTATCATGGTCAGTATCATGGTCAGTATCATGTCAGTATCATGTCAGTATCATGGTCAGTATCATGTCAGTATCATGTCAGTATCATGTCAGTATCATGGTCAGTATCATGTCAGTATCATGGTCAGTATCATGTCAGTATCATGTCAGTATCATGGTCAGTATCATGTCAGTATCATGTCAGTATCATGGTCAGTATCATGGTCAGTATCATGTCAGTATCATGGTCAGTATCATGGTCAGTATCATGTCAGCATCATGTCAGTATCATGGTCAGTATCATGTCAGTATCATGTCAGTATCATGGTCAGTATCATGTCAGTATCATGTCAGTATCATGGTCAGTATCATGTCAGTATCATGGTCAGTATCCATACAGCATACTACATAGTATTTATACTACAGAGCATTCATACTACACAGTATCCATACTACATAGTATGGATAAGGGGGGCCTCCTGAACCCTCCTGAATTTTTGTGGAGAGAACAACTGGGCTCTCGGTTTTCGCAGCGAGCTTGTTGTTGTGATCAACATTACATTCCTCTCCTCCCCTGTTCGTTCCCCTGCACAGCACAGCACAGCACAGCACACACTCCCCCTCCTCCCTAAACAGGCCCTCCCAGATGACATGACAGTTTCTCACATAACCAGCCTCCTCCGCTGTTTGCTAGCGCCGCGCGGCACTTTGTGCATCACACTCACAACAGGCTCTGCTATCCCACACAGCAGGCGCTGGCTTTAGACAGCACCGTACAAACACACCTGAGCAACACAGACAGGACCCTGCAGGGAAACGCCAGTGAGGGGTGTGTGTGACTGTGTGTGTGGCTGTGTGTGTGTGACTGTGTGTGTGTGTGTGTGTGTGTGTGTGTGTGTGTGTGTGTGTGTGTGTGTGTGTGTGTGTGTGTGTGTGTGTGTGTGTGTGTGTGTGCTCGTGTGTGCTCGTGTCGTGCGCACACCTACATGTCTAAGTGTGTGCAGACTGGAGTGTACCCACGTTAGTGTGTCCCTCTGTTTAAGTGTGTGGATGTGCACACACACGTGTCCCTATTTGAGAGTCTCTGTACAATATTGTGTGTGTGTGTGTGTGTGTGTGTGTGTGTGTGTGTGTGTGTGTGTGTGTGTGTGTGTGTGTGTGTGTGTGTGTGTGTGCGCGTGTCCTAGACAGTGGCGATGCAGGTTGATCAGTAGCCCTGTTAGACAGCATTGACGTCTCTCCACCTCAGTGCTGGCACACTGGGGAGTTATTGATTAGCATTAAGCATCCATGCAGATGGCCAATAAAGAGCAGGTGAGTGAGAGAGGGCCTGGGGAGAGAGAGAGAGAAGGGGGGAGGGGGGGGCAGAGAGAGACAGAGAGAGAGAAATCAAATGGGGGGGGATGGCAGGAACAACTGGTGAAACATCATGAGATAGTGATGGAAAGTGGTCAGTGGTGGAAAAGGAACTCAAATGTTTTACTTATATATTAAGTAGTATCAATACTGCAATGTAGATATACTCTGTTACGAGTAAAAGTCCGGGTAATTAAAATGTACTTGAGTAAAAGTATAAAAGTATTGGTATCAAAATGTACTTAAAGTACAAAAAGTACCCAAAAGTACTAAAAGTAGAAAGTACTTGTTACGCAGAATGTCCCATTTCCCAAGTTTTCAAATGCATAAAACGTGTAAGAATCTTTTGAAAATAGCAGATCGACAAGCGAGCTTGTAGACCTGCTATTTTCAAATGGCCTAAATGTATAAAGGGCTGCAGTGGTTAATGTATGTTTTGTAATAATAATCCAAATCTAAAAAGTAACTAGTAACTAAAAAGTTTTCAAATAAATGTAGTGGATTAAAAGTACCATATTTGGATCCGATATGTAGTGGAGTAGAAGTGAAAGTAAAGTACAAATACTTCAAAATTGTACTTTACTTCAGTAAATGTACTTACGTTATTGTTACTTATGTTTCTTTCCACCACTGGTTTTGACTCCCAGGTATTGGGGCACCAGAATTATTGTCTATTTTACGATATTTAATTTCTGTGTGTTCTGTGTATTCTCTGCCAGTTCTGCTTTCTTACCAAAAAATATGTGTTTTCCAGCATTTGTTTTACGTTGCTGCCTCTGGCTGAAACATAGCACAGGTTTGTGCATGCTTGTCAGATAGCGCACGTCAGTCCACGGCGGCCCTGTTCTACTTGTCACTTTGAATATCGTTGCCGTCGGGCAGAAACCTTGTATGTCCAAAATCGTTACATTTCAGGAAATGTAAAAAAATAACCATGTGTTCCAATGGAGTCCAGCGTAGTTAAAGGACAACTTCACCCATTTTTAACCTATCTTCATATAAATGGTCCTCACTAATGCTCATGATAAAATGGCACCATGTTTTTCCTACTCAGTCTGTGTCTCATAGGAGGACTGCGGAGAGTTCAGAAACCCGTCTACCAGTGACATCATCGTTAGGAAGGATTTTTCCAACTAGAAAAAAATGGTACCATTTTATCATGACCATTAGAACACATTGCGTGCCAATCACGTAGATCTACGCGAACCTAAATAATTGCGCAGCGTGCCAGTCGCGTAGATCTATGCGAAGTGGTCTTTTTTTTTTCTTTTTTTTCGCAGGTTCACATTTCATTGTAGGCCTCCCTCGCCACGACACATTTCATTGTAGCACACCCGGAAACGGAAATATCCGTATCCGGAGATTTTCGTTCCCACCCGCCTTCGCTCTAAAGCGGAAACTAAATCTCCATTTTCTCGGTTGTTGTTTTTCTCCTCGCTGAATGCTGTTTAACATAAACCGCTGTAGCTTCAAAATGGCCGATCGCCGATCGAAACGGTCTTCTCTGGGCGTCTCACACAGCTACCCTGTGTGTCTACAAACAGTTTAACGCGCAATTTTAAGGTATTTAGCGAGGTCTGTGGCGACGTGAAAAAAAACAAAAAAACTACAATAAATCGCTGGCACTGGTGAGTACATTATGATATTAAACTCTGGCGTGGAATGTGTTAGTGAGGACTAATTATATGAAGATAGGCTGAAAATGGCTGAAGTCGTCCTTTAATATTTAGTCATGAGCTCACGATAATACTTTTTCATTGATTAAATATTTATAAAACCCGCATACAGGACTTACCCACTTTCAAGCTGGAGTCAATCAAAAAAACAAGTTTTCAAAAATAGCAGATCTACAGACGCATTGTGAGCTTGCAGATCTATTTCCACTATCTGTGCATGACACTGTCATACGACACAGTATAAAAATAAGGCAATTAATGTATTTAAAATATGAAATATTGAGCTACAAGGTTGCTCCCCGACAGCGACAATATAATTGTAGGCGCCTGTGGAATTCATTGATGATTATGTGTGTACACATACATAAAACATTGTAAAAATACTCAAATGTTTTACTCAAGTAAAAGTAGCAATACCACAATATAAAAATACTCTGTTGCAAGTAAAAAGCCTGTGTTCAAAATGTTACTTGAGTAAAAGTACAAAAGTATTGGCATCAAAATATACTTAAAGTACCAAAAGTAAAAGTACTCAAATGTTCAGATCTTGAGCTCATACATCGGCTATTTTCAAATATCCTAGGTATAAAATAGGGCTAAAGTGGTTAATGTTTTGGTATGTTTTATAATATAATAATTTATATCTGCAAAGTAACTAGTAACTAAAGTTTTCAAATAATTGTAGTGGAGCAAAAGTACAATATCTGCCTTGCCTAACAGAAGTAAAAGTACTGAAAACTGGAAATATTCCAGTAAAGTAAAAAATACCGCAAAGTTTTACTTAAGTACAGTACTTGAGTAAATCTACTTAGTTACTTTCCACCACTACTGTACTGTATGTAGTGATTACATGTATAATGATTCAAAAGAATACCTCTGAAACCTAGTTTTTAATTGAAAGTTGTAAGCGACCATGTTCAACTGAGACGGTTTCCAAAGAATAAATCCAACGGCCAAAGCAAATGCCACCTTTAACGTCATATTTAATGTTATTTAGTTACTCAATAAAACATATACAGATATATACAATATGCAGGAAAACAGACGACTGCACTTTACATATTATTTAAAAAAAAAGGAAAAACAAAACAAAAAAAATTGCCGTCACAGTCCTCCATCTATCGTTTCAGAAATTCAAATTCAACAGAAGCTTTATTTAAAGATTACAAGATTGCCTAACACACAGCAAATTTTCTCTTATTTTACATGTGCAATACCAATAGTCTTTTTTTTTTTTTTTTTCATTCCCTTATTAAACAGGCCCCTCGACCCTTTCCGATTCAGTTCCCATTGGCTGCGTTGTATACGAGTGTTTGAGACCATTCAGGCTATGGGAGAGGAGAGGAGAGGAGATAAAGATGAAAGAAAAGAGGGGGTAGGAGTGAGGGAAGAGCCATAAAGATAAAGAAATAAAATGTCGTATTCCGTTTAAAACAAAATTATACAGTTCCATCCTCCACTCTAGGGGTTTTCAACGTTTTTTTCAGGCCAAGGAACCTCACTTCATTATTGTATAAAATTGTGTTGCAGATTCAACTTTTTCATAGATTTCATTGACATGAAATTGACATGTGACATGTGACAACACTATCATTGTGTAGGATTCATGTTAAATGTGTATTTTCAGACAGTTAACCAGTTAACCCATCCCCCTCCCCATTGTGAGCTTGTACATCTGCTATTTGGGGCTAATGTTCCCCTCAGAATAGGGATGCTAGGGTTCAAGTGGTTAATGTAAAAAAAAGAATCCTATCACATAAAGATTTGGCGGCCCCCCCTGTAGTAACTCTGAGGACCCCCCCTGTTGAAGAACCCTGCTCTACTCTGTCCCGTCAGGACGCAGGTGAGTGTGATGGGCTGTTTGGGTCTGCCTCATGTGACATATGAGCTTAGAATGTGGGCTATGAAATGAGGGTGGGCATTACTGGGAGGATGTTATAGAAGCCATAGGTTTGCTCAGCGTGATCTAATATGAGAGTGACGACACTAGAGCTGACTCCCATTGTAAGAATGGAATGCGGAAATGCTCGTTCTATCTCAATGAGATAGTTCCAATGTTTGGTACTATAGCCCATAGCGGCCCGCTTTGCGACGACGTCAAAGCGTGTCATAACTCTCTCTCTCTATGGGTCTGGGTTTGTTGGGAGGGATGAACCACTATATGAAGAGAGACAGTGGGAACAGACTCAACACACTGGTATATAACGCCACAACCAATGACAAACTGTTTGCTCTGGCTTCTCTCTCTTTTCTCCTCCATTGACATTTCTATATTTTTCTTCAAAAAACAAAAAAAAACAAAAAACAAAACAACAAAGAGAAAAAAAACAACGAAAGATTGATTTGAGGTTTTTCCAGATGTGGGCGGAGCCCGTGCTGTAATACGTAAAGTCCAGCAGTGTGTATGCATGTGTTCCTAAAAGTGTGGTTGCTTATAAGAGAAACAATGTGGTGTATGTATGTGCGTGTGCGTGTGTGTGTGTGTGTGTGTGTGTGTGTGTGTGTGTGTGCATGTGTGAGTGTATGTGTATGTGTATGTGTATGTGTATGTGTACGTGAGTGTGAGTGTGAGTGTGAGTGTGAGTGTGAGTGTGAGTGTGAGTGTGTGTGTGTGTGTGTGTGTGTGTGTGTGTATGTGTGTGTGTGTGTGTTCCTATTCATGTTTGTGAGTATAAATGTCTTTCTCTCCCTAAACGCAGGTGAGAGCCGTTTGCAGTCGCCTCGTCAACACATTCTCCCTTTCATTCTCCTCCTCCTCTTCATCACATCATCATCATCATCACATGTTGTTATTCACCCCCATCCTTCCTTCCGTCCTTTTCTAGCTTTCCATTCGGCCTGCTTTTTTTTCTCCCTTTTTTTTCTCCGTTCTTTTTTTCTTTTTAAAAACGTGTATAACATTTTTGTTTTTTTAATAATAATAGAAGCTCAAGTCAGTGCCGCCACGAAGGTCCCGAAGCGGTTGGAGATATCAGAGTGCAGGGAGCGCCAGGAGGACACGGGAGGACCCCCGCGGACCCCCTTGTTGCTGTCGCCCATCTCGTCTGTGCAGTGTACCGACAGGCACTGCAGGTGGTTCCCTCCTCCGTTACCGCCTCCTCCTCCTCCTCCTCCTCCTCCACCTCCACCTCCTCCTCCACCTCCACCTCCACCTCCGCCGGTTCCCGGGACACCTCCCCCTGCTCCAGCCTTACTCTGGGACAGCTCCGACAGCTCTGTGTGAACACAAGCAAAAAGGAACAGAGCAGAAAGGGTTAGTATAAGCAGTCTCAAATAGCAGCGATTGGTCTCAATAGAGACATTTAGGGAGCTTCTTGAGACACACTACATAGTGACTGCACCTGTTTCATCATGTAACACTATATTTATTTGCATCTGTGACGTTGCAACGTGATTCAAATGTTTGTTATTGTTTTTCATTATGTATGTGTTTCATATGCTGTGATCAGGGCCTCATTGAAAAAGAGAGCTTGCTCTCAATTGGTTTCCCTGAATAAATAAAGGAAAAAGAAAGAAAGAAAGCCAACCTGGTTATTTTACAACGTTTACAACCTGGCCTCCAGTAAGACCTGAAGGCCAATTCTAAATATGTTTTCTAACAGTCTTTCTGAAAAAAACATATGTTTCTATATCAGTGTTGCTCAAACCTTTCCATGCCAAGGACCACCCAAAAATGTGGCCGCCGACCCCCCAATCTAAAAAATATGTTGTTCCAGGGACCCCCCAGAAGCAAAGATTTGAGTTAAAATGTTCGCTTTGAAAAAGATATACATTCAAAGCCGTTAAAAAAATATTGAACTTTTAGTTTCTCATTCTAAAATGTTCAAAGATAGCGGGAAAACAGCAGATCTATTTGCTACTTTCGAAACCACAAAAGAAGCATGAAATAGGTCTGTAAGTGGTTAATTCTCGCAGCTTTGTTCATCTGGAAAATAAATACATATTAATGAAAAACCCCCGGTGTCATCGTCACATCCCACGTCAAATCTGTGCTGTGAAATTAAGTCAACAGCACCTCCTCAGTCTCACCCCCACCTCCTTAATCGACACAACAGGAAGGACAGTGCAAACACCTCCTTCCTCTCCTCTCTCTGCCTGTGGCGGTGACACACACACACACACACACACACACACACACACACACACACACACACACACACACACACACACACACACACACACACACACACACACACACACACACACACACACACACACACACACACGCGCGCACACACACGCGCGCACACACACAGGCGCACACACACATCCATTCACTGCCGGTCAGCCGTGCAAATCGGGAGCGCTCCTGGGCGACCTCTTGGGTCAGGGAGGTCAAAGGGCACAGAGAAAAGCAACCTTTAACCCTGCTTGACCCAATTTACCGGTATAATGACCCTGCTACGGTATCGACCCCGTGTCGCGGAGGTGTCGAAACTCACATTAAATGGCCGCCATGCCGAGCCGAGCCTACCGGTGAAATCTATACTCAGGTTTATCGAAGGTCATATGATGATATATACGAAAAAGAGAAAGGGGGAAAAACTAACAAAACAAGCCGCTTGACTGTGATACCCTTTAAGACCGGGAACGTATCTCTGTCATTTCTAGATTTCTTTGGGCTATTCAAAAATAGCAGATATACAAGCTCATAAAGTGGCACCCGGTGCCGCGCTACGAGCTTGTAGATCTGCTATTTTTTGAATTTTTTAAAAATATTCTTAACATTTTTAACTCATGTTTCAACTTCTGGGGGATCCCTGGAACAAATATTTTGAGATGGGGGTCCACGGCCAAATACATATCATTTGGGTGGTCCTTCACATGAAAAAGTTTGAGAACTACTGATAAAAAAAAAACATTTAGGATTTATAAGACATTTGTAGAATCCCCCAGAAGCAAAGATTTGCGTTACAAATGTTCGCTTTAAAAAATATACATAAGATTTGAACATTTCCACGATTTTTGCCGCGCTACGAGCTTGTATATCTGCTATTTTTGAATAGCCCAAATAAATCTTAAAATGACACAGATGCGTTCCCGGTCTTAAAGAAGTTAATGCTGACTGGTGAAACGCTCCTCAAGCGCCTCCTCATCTATGGAGAAAAATCACTTTGTGCCGCTTCAGAAAAAAAGAAAAAACATAGTCAGAGAGGGAGATGGACGAGGTCAGAAAGTGCTTGGCTAAACTATACGTAAAAACACAGCTTCACGCGTCATCTGCCGAGATATAGACTGCAGCACACACTGAGCGATGAGAGAGAGAGAGAGAGAGAGAGAGAGAGAGAGAGAGAGAGGGGAGGAAATATACAGAAATGTGGACGAGAAGGCAGACAAAGACAGAATAAGGAGAGAGAGAGAGAGAGAGAAGGGGTTCAACGGTTAATTGAATTAATTTATTTAATCGATAACCAATGCCGTAAAAACAATTATAGATTATTTTATTTTGGGCATGTCATTGTAGGTGAAAAGAGAAAAGAAATAGTGAAAATAGCCGATCTACAAGCTCGACAACATGCTTGTTGTGAGCTTGTAAACCTGAATTTTCAGTATTTTTGCACGACACCATTGTGCGACAGAGTGAACATATACAATAAGGCTCATGTGGTAAATCAATTCGTTGATATATAAAATTAAATAAAAAATATATTAAAAAAAAAACGCTTCTCGATTAATC
>NC_137608.1:15072746-15270246 GCF_963280865.1 Gymnoscopelus braueri | reverse complement strand
TGACTTGCATGTTTGTTCAAAAGTGGAAAAGGCAGTGTGAAATCCCTAACATCACACACACACAGGCCCCAAATCCCAAATCACCATGACGCACTACAAGCGGCAAAGAAATCTCTTTCTATCCAATAAAAACCCATCTTATTAAGACTGTTCAATGACTCGCATTACGTCTCGCGGCGGCAGAATTCATATCCGCAGTAATATCTCAATGATAGGCTATTCATCTGCGGTGTGGGGAGAACGAGTGAGCACTTAGCATCAACACAACAGCAAAGGAAACATGCATAATAAAAAAGGAGAACAATAACTGTAGCAAAGCAACACGGTCGGGCCGCAGCCCGCAAATACACCTAAATATCCTTAACGGCATTACAGTCACAAAAGATTACCACAGCGGTGTGTTTAAGCACACACTGAATTTAATGTGATCCACTCCGCTTATTTATTGTATCGCTATATCTCTCTCTCTTCCCCCGGCGCAATGCCTTGTTATTTAGTGCCTGATGATCAGACACACGCACACACGCGCGCACACACACACACACACACACACACACACACACACACACACACACACACACACACACACACACACACACACACACACACACACACACACACACACACACAGTACAGAGCACAGCTTTTGGAGAGAGCCATCTTGCAGACATGACTAGAGACAATTTACGGAGAAGAGTGGAGCTTCTGGCGTGTGTGTGTGTGTGTGTGTGTGTGTGTGTGTGTGTGTGTGTGTGTGTGTGTGTGTGTGTGTGTGTGTGTGTGTGTGTGTGTGTGTGTGTGTGTGTGTGTGTGTGTGTGTGTGTGCGCGTGCGCGTGCAGCGAGTGCAGCACACTGCTCTACTTGTCTGGATGACACCAATGTGTCTGGAAGCTGACGGGCTGACACTGGTTTACATGTCACTCCGTACACACAACACATTCTGTAAACAATGCAGCGAGGAAAACAACAGCAGCTGGAAGTAAGATGGTGTTTTTCTTCTAACCATTTGATGATAACTGTTGGAAAATAGATTTTTCATTTTTTATCTTCACCTCTTCGGGTAAAATTTAAAAAGAGCATCAACCACGTAAACAAAAACAACGAATTTAACCACATTAACCCTGGTGTCCCTATTTTGGGTAAATTGCAGATCTATATAAGGCCGTACCGTGTCGCAACGCGACCATTTTCGAAAGCCGTCACCTTCAGAAGAACTGACACGATTTGAACGATAAACGGAGCAGATTGAAGCTCAGTGAAATGTAGGTGCCTGTGACTCAGACACCGAATATATGAAAATAAAGCGTGTGAGAGAGACTGTGTTCTTGCGTTCCACAAAAGCTCCTTTTGGAAGCGAGCCCCGCGCACACAGCCGTCATGTTGATTTCCCAGGCCCCAGAATGCCGAGCAGCAGGGCCCTCTGCCCTTTCTATCCCGAGCTCTACTTCCATCCCGACACCTCACCTTTGACCCCCATTGCTCCCTGGGGCTCGACCCCGTCCTCGCTGAACACAAACCCGGCCCAATAAGGGGGCTCCGTTCGCTTGACAAAAACACACCCAAAGGCCTCTGGGCTCCTATGACAGTATGTGACTTCAGGTCAGATTCCTTTAGCATAACAACTACTACCCATGGATGGCTCCTCTGTGAAGAAGACTTGAGCTTTGTCAGCACAATGCACCCCTGTCACAAAGCACCAGATTTAAATAAAGAAAAGCTGAATTTCTTGCTATTTCACTGGACTATACAGAACCCACTGCGCTAACCGCAGCAAACTCAAATATATACGGCCTGTAAAGGCCTTGAACAGCTAGGCTGTCTCTCCCCTATAGCAACTATTAAGCACCCATCCCATCAAAAGGCTCAGATGATGAGAAATAGAGAAAGTGCTGGAAAGTGACCAGATAACAACAGACGCCCCAAATGTTACAGCAGGTTAGACTAAGGAATATGGAGTCTAACCAACCGAGAAAGCATCTGTGTCATTTTAGATTTTTGCGTAAGGCTATTCAAAAACAGCAGATCTACAAGCTCACAGCGCGTCACTTCGTGCCACGCTGTGAGCTTGTACATCTGCTAATTTTGAACATTTTTTGGAAAAAATCTTGAAAGTGTGAAAACTACTGATTTAGAAGGCATTTGTAGAATCGGCCTCAGGTCTTAAAAGAGTAGTTCACCCAAAAAAGTACTTATTTTCTATCAATTACACACCTCATAAAGCATTGAATTCATAGAGATTTTTTTGTCTGTTTGTTTTTTGTCAAGTAATTTTTTGGGTGAACTAGTCCTTTAAAGGGTTAAGCCATATACACACAGGTTACAGGTATCCCAGCGTGCCCCCCGCCTGGAGTGGTTGATGACGCACCACCCCCGCCCCCCACCCCCCATTGTGACCTTTCCCTTAGAGCAGAGAGAAGATATGTGGAGAGAGAGGGGTAGTGGTGGTGGTGGTTTTTTTTTTTTTTTGGTTTGAATTTCCTCTGTTCCCTGAAAAAGGAGGGAGAAAACAGAAGAAGAAAAAACTAGCCCAGGCAGGCTTGGCCCCTGTGGGTCCTTACCTCCTCTCTCATGCAGCGTTATACGCCCCGAGCCCATCACTTTATTCACAAACACTCAATTGCACAACACACACACACACACCCACACACACACACACACCTACACACTCGCACACCTCCCCCTCAGGCCACAAGACGCACTTAGGAAACTAGACACAAATCGGGACATGGGAAGTGATTTAGTACCTCCTGCATAAATCAAAACCATGTCCAGAACCTGTCCGCCGTGTCATCCAAGTAGGTGACATATTGATCTACTTCGCTGTGTCTATGTCGTTTCTCAGCACATTGCTACATGCTCTGTGTTTTCTATGTTTTCCTTTTGCCCATTTGGAAACCTCAACCACTCGCAGTATAAATATATATACTGGGATTTTGGGGATAGAAGCATGTGTAGGAGTCACACACACACACACACACACACACACACACACACACACACACACACACACACACACACACACACACACACACACACACACACACACACACACACACACACACACACACACACACACACACACCTCATTGACAAGGAAACGATGAGCTGTCTGCATGAATTCCAGTCGGTGTGTTAATGATCTAAACAAACCATTTCTATGAAGCAACTTAAAAATCATATAGAATATAATTGAGAATGTATTCAGCTCCAGCATCTTTGATACATTCTTGCTTATCACAATAATAACAGAAAAAAAGGCAAATTAGGCATAACATTAATTTACAAATGAAATTGAATTGAATCCATAAATGAGAAAACACATTGTGAAATTAATCCCTGTGGGTTATTTAAAAGAAATGTGTTTATCTTTCAAAAAACCCTTTGCTAGAGGGTTTTAAAGCTACCATACTATGTTATGCATATGGCATAATGTGTGATGAACTGAAAAAGAAAAAGGGTGAGCAAATGCTATCGTTTCTCAAATGTATCTGAAAATGTATATAGTGTGTGTGTGTGTGTGTGTGTGTTTATATACATACACACACACACACACACATATAAATATAGTTGTTTTTTTTGTTGGCCTATATATTTTTTTCTTTGTATGTATGTGTGTGTGTGTGTGTGTGTGTGTGTGTGTGTGTGTGTGTGTGTGTGTGTGTGTGTGTGTGTGTGTGTGTGTGTGTGTGTGTGTGTGTGTGTGTGTGTGTGTGTGTGTGTGTGTGTGTGTGTGTGTGCGGACCGGTAACAGTTATATTTACAGGTGAGGATGAAGAGACATCCAGGGGAGTGGAAGTGAGAGGAAAATGAAAATAATTATTTTCTCTCTCTCTCTCTCTCTCTTACGGTGATGCAAATGACAGCCATTACCAGCCCACTCGCCTCAAGAGCGAAACCTCAGATGTTCGCTGGGAGAGGAAAAAAAAAAGAAAACAGAAAATAGACATATACTTCTCTCTCCATCTCTCTCACTTTTCCCCATCACTCCATCCATCCCCACTGCTGTTTCTCCTCCCTCCCAGGAGAAACAGCTCCAGTGTCATAACTCATTTGTCAATTCTTCAATACAAATTAAAAGACGCTTGACGACTACCTGTATGGGTAAACAACATAACTGCTGCTGGCAGCGTGACAACATCTACACACAACTGGAAACATGCACGCACGCACGCACACACACACGCACGCACGCACGCACACAGGCACACACACACAGGCACACACACACACACACACACACACACACACACACACACACACACACACACACACACACACACACACACACACACACACACACACACACACAGAAGCAGGCACGCACACACACACAAATACAATCATTTAAAACCAGTACTTGTGTCCTGAACAAAACGACAAAATCCACGAAAGCAAAATCCTGCGTGTTATTAAATATAAACTCTTCAGACTGTAAAGAATGTACCTATACAGTACTGTATGTCCACCCTGGCCCTCTTCTCCCATATAAAACCATCTCTCTATTACTTGCTCTTTTTTTTAAGGAGAATAATATTTACCACATGCAGAGACAAGTTTTCTTTTTTGCTTTAAAAAAAAGAAAACATCTAATTGTATTTCAACACTCCAACGCTCCCCTGGGAAAACAAAGCTCCGGATGAGCTGCTATTTTGAAAGGCTGCTAAATCCAGCGAGCAAAAAGACCTTTACACCTCCATTCATCCTTTTCTCCTCACACATAAGTCATACAGTCACGTCGCACTTCTTTAATACGTTTCCTTCTTTGACTGTCATTAGCTAAGCCCAGGCCGGCACATAGTAGAAAATGCATGCATGCAATGCACATGTACTGCACACACACATACATACGTACACAAACCCATTTCTGTCAAAATTTGAAAAGCCTTAAACACATTTTTTTTTCCTGTCCTGCACCATTTACGAGTCAAGTAAATACTCTTCGATATTTTCAACACGCGCGAATTAAGTGAGCATGTTCTACCGAGAGACACCTGAGATGAGGTCTGGACGCGTGAGCTTGCCACTGAGTCAACATAAATCAAACATTACGTCTACAGCTGACAAACTGCTCACTATCAAGTTCCAGTGGCTACAAACTGGCCCTTCACCACACACACACACACCCTTTCTCTCTCACACAAACACACACACACACACACACACACACACACACAAACATTCATCCTTTAAAAAAGAACAAAAATATATAGTATGATTTTTTCCCCCTCACGCCAGGGATGAGTTCGCTGAGGATGATGTGACTTGCTTTGCACGAAAGACAACCACATTGACAGAGTGGTGGAGAGAAACCATCACGACATTTCTCAAACGGTGCACTTTTACCATAAATCTTTTCAACATACTGTACACTAGTACTGTGTACTACTGTGCAAAGGCTTTAGGCACTTGTGGAACAAAATGCTGTAAAGTGAGAATGCTTTCAATAACAATAATGCCATGAATAGTTTTCATTTATCAATGGACAACATTAAAAAAAAAGGATAAATAAAAGAAGGAAAAAAACATAATCTAATCAATATTTGGGGTGACCACCCTTTGCCTTAAAACAGTACCAATTCTCCTATAGGTACACTTGAGTTGGTACTGTGCATGTTTAAGATAAGTCGGTAGGTAGGTTGTTCTTGTTCCAAACATCTTGAGAGAAATTGCCACAGTCGTGTGGATCTAGGCTGTTCCAAATTCTTATGTCTCTTCATGTAATCACAGACCGACTCGATGAGGTTGAGATCAGGGGCCTGTTGCAGGGGCTCCACGTTGTGCTTTTCACTAAAAGACAGGGTTTTGTGCCTTTGGCTGTATGATTGGGGTCGTTGTCATGCTGAAGAATGAATTTGGGACAGATTCCGATGCCTCCCTGACGGTATTGCATCATGAATAGGAATCAGCCTGTACTTCTCACAGCATTATGAGGACATACCACTAATTCGGACCAAATCTCCCACTCCGTTTGCAGAACTGCAACCCCAAAACCTGCAAGAAACCTCCCTCCACCCATGCTTCACCGTTTGCCGGTGGACACTCATCCTTGCAGCACTCTCTGGCCCTTCAGCAAACAACCTGTCTTCCATTAGAGCCAAATATTTCAATGATTTTGAATAAATCCAGAGCACCTGCTGTCATTTTTATTGCACACCCGTTTTCGTGTTTTCATTGCATACAGTAGGTGAGTAGCTTGGCTTTGTTTCCGCACCGGTGGAATGGCTTTTTGGCTGCAAATCTTCCATAAAGACCACTTCTGATTTCTGACCAGACTTCTCCAGACTGTAGAAGGGTGTATATACCATGCAAAGGGTCCCAGATTTTTCTGCCAGTCCTAAAGACTCCTAAAGAGCTGAAGGTGGTGCAGGACAATCGTTCGATTGCAAAGAGAAGTCTGGTTGATGTGTCTTTAGTCTGCTGCACTCAGTGCCCTTGGCCCGACCACTGCCTTTCCGGTCCTCAACTCCTGGCCTGTTTATTTGTGCTTCTGTAGAAGAGCTTGGACAGCACATAATATGGAAACACCTGTCTGCCTCAAAATGTCTGTCTGCTGTTGAGAGACCTTGCTGATGCAGGATGACCACCTTGTGTATTGTAGCTATGCTCACTTTTTGCCACAGTGTAAGATTTGTTTTAGACAGTGGTGGAGAGTAACTAAGTACATTTACTTAAGTACTGTACTTCAGTACAATTTTGAGGTATGTGTACTTTACTTGAGTATTTCCAATTTCCAATACTTTTACTTCTACTCCACTACATCTCGGATCCAAATATTGTACTTTTACTACTATTATTTGAAAACTTTAGTTACTACTAGCTACTTTGTAAATTTTGATTATTATTACAAAACATACATCAACCACTTCAGCCCTATATACATTTCGACCATTTGAAAATAGCAGATCTACAAGCTCACAATGTGTCGCGATACATTGTGTGCTTGTAGATCTGCTATTTTCAAAAGATTGTTATGCATTTGAAAACTTGAAACGGGACATTCTGCATAATGAGTACTTTTACTTTTGGTTGGTTTAAGAAAATTTTGATACCAATACTTTTGTACTTCTACTCAAGAATTCCAGACTTACTTGTAACAGAGTATTTCTACATTGCAGTATTGATACTTTTACTTAAGTACAAAATGTGAGTATTTTTTTCCACCAATGGTTTTAGATTAAACTGTCTCCTTCAACCTCACTTTTAAAACTTCAATTTATTAGTATAGCTGTGTTCCCCACCCAGTCCTTCTTCCACCTACACAGCTGTTTCAATTTCAGTTAATGATTTTATTTCAAATTACCTATTATGTCGTTGATCATTAGCACCTGTTGTGGTATAATTGTTTAATCATGCACTGGGCTATATAACTACAAAATCATATGTTATTTTTTTATCTGGAAACTTTGAGGCTTTCATTCTTTAACAAGATAAATATCTCACTGGAATATTTGTTCTCACTGTTTGCACAAGTATTGGTTAAACTCTAAAATATGATATTTCGTTTAGACACATTAATGTATTAGAGATAAAATAACCATCTAATCTAAGACAAATGTTTTTTGTAAAACATCTAAAGTACCCTAAAACTTCTGCACAGTACAGTATATCATTTGTTTTGTTCCACAATTCAGTACGTTGCTGACAGTACCCGGCAACACCCAGAACATAAGCAACCTGTCACTCCTAAACATGACGAATTCAGTCCATAACCAAGTGGTGGGCTCACACAGGATGTGCCAGAGGATGAATTGGCACTTTTGGAAAACAATATTACCCAGGCTAATTGCTATGATTATGATAATGATAATCATTACTGCGGCACAGGAGTGTGCAAAAGGCTCGCTGGGTGCGTGTTGTTGAAAAAAGTCAATACAAAACACCTTGTAATGACAGGTACGGAACATGGACTGCCCCGAGCTGTTTTTTTTTCCTCCCCCCTCAACATTCAAGCAAATGTCAATCAAAAGATTTCTATTTTTCCCCCCCTTTCCTTTCAGAGAAAGGAAATAGAAAATTACCAGTGTGATTTGCTGGGCGGTTGTCGTAGAAAAACATCAATACTCTAAGTATGATTTTTAACAGATCAATAGAGATAGGAAAAGCAAGGAATGGGGGGCAGGGGAAGGGAACGTCTCACAGGATTGTTCTTTAGCTAGAATATCGATGTGCCTGTTTCAATGGATTAAACTGCTTTCTAATGAACATGATAACGTGTAAGTAGCCGCTTTGCAAATCTACCTGTCAAAAACCCCAGACCAAAGGGGGAGATTTAAGACCTTTATTCAACAGTTATTGCACTGATGAGAACTACGGGGACTAATCCAAAAGGTTACGGTTAAGATTTTTTTAAACAAGTCACGAATAGACCCAAGAAAAATCCACGTGGTGGAAAAGTGAAAATAAATAAATATAAATGCAAATGAAAAACTAACTGAATCATTTCCTCACGCTCGCCGTTTGCCTGTTATCAGCAGTGTGCATGACTTTCTAAAATGAACGGTCAGGTCTCTCTGGTTGAGATAAGGAATGTAGAAGGGAACACAGTGGGGGGAAAAAATACTCACTGTTAATTTAGTAAGTGTGAAAATCGTGAAATAAATCTTAACCCATTAAGAACCTGAGGCCGATTCTACAAATCGTCTACTGTCGGGTGGAAACCTCATATGTCCAAAAACTGTTCACTTTTCAGGATTCAAATTCAAAAATAGCAAAAAGTAGCAGATCTACAAGCTCGAAACGCGGCGTGTTTCAAGCTTGTAGATCTGCTACTTTAGGTACTTTTGTGTGACGCTGTAGTGTGATCGAATAGGGCACTAATTTATGAAAAAACACAAAAAGTTAGAAAACTGAGATAAGAGGTTTTTCTGCCCGATAGCAACTAAATGACTTCTAAATTCTGAAAACGCCCAGAAGCAAAGATTTGAGTTACAAATGTTTGCTTGAAAAAAAGATATACTCAAAGATTTGCAAAACTTTTCTAAAATAGCAGCTCTACAAGCTCGGCGCCGCGCTATGAGCTTGTAGAGCTGCTATTTTTGTAATAGCCAAATAAATCTAAAAATGACAGAGATGTGTTCCCGGATTGAATGGTGTTTAACCGACATGGAAGAAGGAGGTGAACATATTATAGCTGATGTCCACTATACACTTCCCTCCTGGCCCCACACCACCCCTACAATTCACCTCCATGGGGGGGGGGGGAGAAGGAAAGACAGGCTCCATGGTTAACCAGGCTCTCCAGGCCCCCAGGCTTAAACAGCAGCATGCAGGCATTACTTGTACCATAAGTGAGAAGAAGCTTCAGCTATACATGCTATCTACGGACAGACGTGGCCAGCGAGTATTGGTCCGAGGGGTGCCATTATATCGTAGCACACATCACTCTAAACAGCCACACAGGGACCAACAGAGGAGACGGTCAGCTGGGGATGCATGCAAGGTGAAACAGAAAAATACATATAACATATAACAGCTCTTCGACAAATAAGCACAGTGCCAGTGGTGGAAAGTAACTAAGTACATGAACTCTCAAGTACTGTACTTAAGTAAAATGTTGAGGTATTTGTGCTTTACTTGAGTATTTCCAATTTCCAATACTTTTACTTCTATTCCACTACATATCAGAGGCAAATGTTGTACTTTTTACTCCACAACAATTATTTGAAAACTTAAGTTACTAGTTACTTTGCAGATATAAATTGTTATATTATAAAACATACATTAACCACTTTAGCCCTATTTTATACCTAGGCTACTTGAACATAGCCGATCTGCAAGCTCACAACACGTCGCACCGCGACGCGTTGTGAGCTTGTAGATCTGCTATTTTCAAACATTTTAGTACTTTATATATATTTTGATGCCAATACTTTTGTACTTTTACTCAAGTAACATTTTGAACACAGGCCTTTTACTTGTAACAGAGTATATTCTATACTGTGGTATTGGTACTTTAACTATTTACTATTTTCTTCCTTTTTTCCCTGGGAACTCTGCTGCAGTGCCTCAACGCTCATGTTCATATTGTACTATTGCAGCCCTATTTGTCTGTATATTCAAATACCCTGGGGGCTGCCGAGAGAATAATATTACATTTCATACAGAGAGGGTCCTATTCATATACGCTGGCCAACAACAAGACCTGTGGCTCCTTTCTCCAGTGCCTGTAGCACTAAATGACTCCATTACACACACAGGCACACACCTGGTGACAAAAAATGACCCACTAAAAAAAAGTTAAACAAGTTTTATAAAACTTCAACTTTGGGCAGACGCAGTGTTCTTGAAGCCACACTGAAACACATAAAAGGTGACTGAAAGCTCTCACCTACACACAGAGCCCTAACCCCCTGGCTGCATTGCCAACAAGCCCTCAAATTCATGTAAAAAAAGCTCTTTCTGTCAAAATGACATGGCAAAGTCCTCTAGCTTCACCCAAAAACACACACAAAAACCACATCCCAACCCGTCTCGCTTGGGCAGTTAAAGTCAACCTCCCCATAAAACACTGAGTGTAGTCTATAAAGCCTCCAATTAGCACAATCATGCAGGACACCCATGCTTTTCAAAAAAAACTGTCCCAGCATTGAGTCGTCAGAAGAACTCAGAACACACACCCGCCCCACACCCCATACTAAAGGCTATATAGGGCGTCAGCAGGTTGACACGTTGTGAAAACTGTGAGTATACGTGACAACTATGATATTTTATATTTATTTTAATGATTAACCATTTTTAGAGTCAAGCATGCCATTTAAATTAATGGCTTGTATGCGTAAGCCATTTAGTCCATTTATTTATTTATTAAAGTTTTTAAAGCAGTCATTATATGGTTGCGTTTATTGTTTTTCCTTTATAAAAGTAGGTGGCTAAATGACTGAACTGTATAATGTTATTAACTTAATTAACTCATTAATATGACATGAGAACATAAATAAACTATTATGCCTTTTTAACTCTCACTTTTTAACTCTCACTTATCAGAGAATGAGAAACAGATCTCTATTGAAATGGTGATGCTGATAAAGAAGGTTAGAATATGATTATGATTCACAAGATATATTAACCTGCTTTAGTCCAGGCCTGAACACCAGGAAAAATACAATGTGTCCATCATTGTCAAAAAATAACGATGACTAGTCCATTAGGATACTATACATTAAACATGATAAGCCTACATGTAGGCTACATTATGCTGTATAGTAGGCTACAGTTTGAATAATCATATATATAAAACATCATACGAAATTGTTGTTGTTATGGAACTGTGACTATAGTGACTTAAAGCCTATCTTAAATTATCATGTTGTTATTTTTTTTTGCGCACTTCTGTGTAGCTTAAAGCATCGGATTCAATCTGGGAAAAAAAGAAAAAATCCAGCAAATACACCTCCTCCACCCTTTTTCATCTTTGCTGTCTGAAGCACTCAAATGAGAAACTGTCAAGAGCCGTGATTTGTGCTAACTAGCTATCGATCGCACAGTCCAGAGGAGCTGCTGCATGCGTTGTGCTCATGCAGGGAGAGGAGAGGAGAGGAGAGGAGAATGTATGATGGCGCGCACGGAGAGACGGAGGGAGAGGGGAGGAGAGGAGACAACATAAGCTATACCTGGGCTGTTATAAAAAGTCCTGTGTGGATCGTCGCGGTTTTCTTCAGAATATATGCGGGGTGGGGGCCCTGAGGGGGGTGTGTGCGAGGGGGGGGGGTTGTTTTTTTAATCACCCCTTGGAGAAATTTAATCAGAAGGCAATAGAATAAGTCTGTGTGACTGGCTGCTCGGTTGCCTTAAACAATGCGCCTTGACTCCAGATTTCGGAGCGACCCCCTCCTCCCCTCTCTCTCTCTCTCTCTCTCTCTCTCTCTCTCTCTCTCTCTCTGCTCTCTCACAGTTATACCCAGAACAAAGAGCCCATGAGAACAGGCTGGGGGGCTGGGGTGGGGGGGCTATACGACCACCACCACCAGTAGGCTACCTATTCACGTGTAAAAAGGCCTTCCCGTGGCTCTGTCCCCTGGCCGTGGCGATTGAATTATAGCTGGCTTCTTTACAGGCAGCGACCCATCTCTTTATGTAGCAGCAGTCTGTGGCAACCGTCCCAACCGTAGCTTTTTCAATGTCTTTAAATGGAAGGAACTAAATAAAAGCCCCATGCAAAAGGCGGTGGATTTGTATTCCCCCAACTTTGTCAGATATTGGGTATTATTCCACATCATTATTTTATGTTATTCTACTATTAGGCTATTATTAGTAATAATAATAATAATGATAATAATAATTATTATTATTATTAGTATTGTTATTATTATTAACAAGGCCTTTTATAATAATTATTATTATTATTATTGCTGCTGTGGTTGTTATCTAACCGATTAAGCGTATCCGTAACTGAACAAAGAAATTAGAATGATTTAGGCTACGTTGTATTTTGATTGACAGCCACTGTCAATCCGCTCAAATAAAACTACAAAAACAATCAACAGATCACAAATACAATAATCTATGATTTTTACTTTTTACACAAAAGTGCTTTATAGACTTATACTGTACCTTAAAGTTTAGGATATAGTCTACAAAGTATTCAAATGTATTTCAAAACGTCTCTTGAACGTCACTAATGTGATAAATGGTGTGTAGGCTACAGGTCTAATACATTATTGCTAAATAACTTTTTTTTTAAAATTATTATTATAATTTGCAGTAGCCTATCATGTTTTGTTATAGGCTATTTGTATTTAAATTATAGCCTATTTATTGGTGTTCTGATTGTTATATATTTACATATTTGTTGTTATTATTCCAACAGCATCCATGGACTGAATAAAGTCCATAAAACAAAGATGTATTATGCATTTAAAATGTAATTCACCAATTGCAAGACATTGAAATTGAATCGTCGAGGGTATGGGCTATAACATTCAGTTTTAAAACAGCTCGAATGGAGAAAATCCCATGTTTTTTTAACAATCTGAAATCAATCCACTTTCCCCCCAAATCGGTGCATTATCCCGTGGTAATAAGAAAACAAACACGCTAACAGGGGGAAGCTGAAGCCCCCCGCTGCGAAAACGCATATCCTCACAAACCTATTAATCTTCTCAATGTAGTTGTTCACCCTGAAAACCGAGATAAAGAACCACAGGAAATGTTTACTTTTCTCGCAGAGCCTCTTTTGAAGTTTCCTCCACAATGAAGAAAGAAAAATACACAGTAGAGACAAAAAAAACTAAACGGTCTCCATTCATCGACATCACATTTCGACGTCATTTATAAAATAGCCCGGAATTTAGTTACATGCCTAATTAATTTCTAATAGCCTACTTCCACAACACGGATTAGGACTAGGCTACCCATGACAAAAAATAAAACTGAAAGTTTCTTTGACAAAAAGCGGTGAATGAATCAGAAAAACCTCACAGTGCCACTGTTCTTCAAACGCAAATAGGGAGATTTTTTATTTATGAATGTAGGTTATTATCTGCCAATAACCTACTACTTTAAAAAATCCACTAAGGTAAACGGTATTAAACCACCTCGCATGCAGCGTCGGCGCAGCAGAGAAATTCCTTTCTCCCCGCACATGAACAAAAGGTCTCAAAAGACCAGACTCTCCACAGTCAATAGAATAGCCTCTATATCCACAGCCTGTCACCTTTCCTTACAAACACAATTATTTTACAGACGAACATTTTAATTGAAAGGCAAAAATAAATAAATAAAGAAGTTGACCGTGTCGGTGAGAGTGAGAGTTGTCTGTCTGCAAGAGTGTGAGTGATGCATGCGTTTTAAAGTGGCTGAAAGAGAGACAGAGTGCGTGTGTGTGCGTGAGAGAGAGAGAAATAGAGAAGACTATAAACTATGAAGAATGATTTTAACTACCTTTTTTTGTTGTTGTTTTCAACAACAAAAAAATCTAAATCTGTCAATATAGTGTTATGTAAATGAAATTCAATTACCTTCTTTGCTGTTGTTTTGGCTCTTATTTTTTTCCCAGGGTGCCATGGCCTTGTCATCTTCTGGCCCGTCCATCATGGCCTTGTCACTGGGCACGTACCAGGTGGCGTGCTGCTCTGCCATGAGGGTGTCAAGGTCAATAGTGCCCATTGAGCCCTTCCCAGCATCCGGGCTGCAGTTCGCCAGCTCATTGTCTCCGTTCTGCGAGGGACAGTCGCCATTCTTTTTGCTATTCTTCATGGCCAGCGGCTGGTCCTCCGAGATACTAAACTGCTGTCTCTGTAGCTGGATTTGGGCCTGCAGAATCTCCAGGGGATGAATGTCATCCTGGCCCGAGGTGCTGGAAGGGGTGCGTACCTGCTCCATCCCAGGCGTGCCCGGGTGGCTCACCCCGTTGTTGCCCCCTGTGCCCCCGGCAGCGCTCAGTCCATAGCTGTCGGGTGGTGTCGAGGTAGAGTGATTGTTGATGCCCATGCCCAGGGCCTTCTGTCCGCCGTTCATCAATCCGTGTTCGCCGCCTCTCTGCATTTTGGGCGAGCCGGTCATCATGGGGCTGCGGTTGGGCTTGGTGGGCCCTCCGGCGTCCGAGCTGGAGGACACCTCGTCCTCGTTGCCGTAGTGGGTGCTGACGTCGTCCGGGAAGTCCACCCGTGGCGAGCTGCCGTCAGACTTGGTGACACTTTGAATGCCACTGTCCAGAGAAGACATCAGGTCTGCCTGGTCCCCCAACATTAAGTCACCTCCTTTCCCCCAGGAGGGGGATTGGAGGGGTTTCTCATGGGGCGTACCCCCACCCCTCTCCCCAACGCCAGCTGAGGGGGTCTGCTGGCCTGGACTTACAACAGGGTTCCCGTTATCAGAGGAAAAAAAAATTCCAGGGCTCACATGTCCACTGTCTCTTTTTCTCCTCCCTCTCCCTCTCCCATTCCCTGTTGTTGCTTTCCCCTCACTGCACGGGGTAGCGTCCATGTTGTAATTTGGGGAGAGGGCACTGGCTTCCCCCTGCACCGTCTGGCTTTGCGTTGCAGGCTTAGCGTTGCTATTCCCGGAGCCAGGCATCTGGCTGTTCTGGGAAGTGCCGCTCTGAAAATACTCAGGACCAGCACTGCCAGTCCCGTTAGCTGTGCTGCTATTAATGTCCTGCTCCGTCTGACTCAGTTTTCGCTTGCCCTCATTTTGGTTCTTCTTGTTGAATGTTACGTTGAGGTTGGGGGCCCCTAGGCTAGCGATCATGTTCTGGCAGGCCGTGGAAAGGGCCGCCAGGCAGCTCTGGCCAAAAACATTGTCTTTACTGCTGGTTTTGCTGAAGCTCCCTAGGGAGAGAGCTCCTAGCTTACTGGCGGAGGACCGCTGGCCTGGGGGGAACTCAGACTGGGGAGGGTAGCTCCCCGGTGAGGTGCTCACCCCCTGGGGAGTGCTGTGGGCTGCCCCCTGACGGTTAGCCCCTCCATAAGGAAATGTTGGCTGAGCTCCCATAGGAGGCGCAGGGAAATCAGCTGGCCGCCTCTCTGTTGGTGCGTTCGGATGGCCTACCCCTGATCCCGGGGACTGCATCTGCGAGATGTTGCCCATGTTTCCGCTAAACTGGGAGTGCATGCCCGGGGAGTGGAGGGCCTGTCCGTGGCCGTCTCCTGGTAACCTCATGGGCTCTTGCATGCCCATGCCCGGCCTGAACATCATGCCGGCCCCGTTCTGCTGCAGCGCCGCCATGTCGTGAGGCCCGGACTCATTACCGGCTCCACCCATGCGCCGTGACATCATCTCCCCCGGTGGGTGGGAACCGGGGAACCAGGAGTTCTCCTGAGCTACGTGCGGATTCTGCCCGTCGAAGTTGGGCATCCTGCCGCCGTTCTCCCTGTCGAAGCCGGGCTGAGGCATGCTCCCCACCGGGCCTCCGTGCACCATGGGGCCGGGAGGCACCTCGCCGTGGTGACCCAGCTGCTGCAGGCTGGGCTGTCTCATTCTCTGCTGTTGGTTCCGAGACGCCATCTGCTTGATCATCATGGCCGCATTCTGACGCTGCTGCAGGGACTGCTGTTCAGGCCCCGCGTGCTGCAGAGGGCCAGGGGGGAAACCTTCACTCACAGGTGGAGTGAATTCTCCAGGTAGGCCAGGATAGGCCGAGGGCGAAAGATGGTTCTCGATGCCACTGCCCCAGCCCTCTCCGCCGTGCGCGTTGGGAAAGTCGAACCTGGGCCTTTTGGCCATGTTCATATAAGGGGAGTCAAAGTGTTGCAGTCTCTGATTCGGGGGCTGTTGGGAGGCAGGAGGGGGGGCCGGCTGTTGCATATTAAACATGGGGTCCCCATAGGGGTGCAGGCTCCTATTTTCCAGTCTGTGAATGGGATATTCAAACTGGTTGTGTTGGCCCGGCATCATGACCCCTCCGTCCAGAATGTTAGGGTTGGAGGAGCCGGGTTCGGGCTGAGGGGGACGTGGGAGACCAGGTGGGCACGAGTTCTGTCTTGCCATCAAGCCAGCCTGCTGCTGCTGCTGCTGCTGCTGCATGAGAGGATGTCTAGCATTCACCCCCGGCTCCATTCCCACGGGCACCTTCCGGCCATTTCCGAAACGCTCAAAAAACACTCCATGCTGTGGCGGCGGCTGAGGCTGCTGGGGCTGAGGGGGTGGCTGGTGTCCTTTGGCGATGCCCTGCATACCTGGTGTACGAGGCATGCCAGGGTTGCCGGGGAAATTCCCACCGGCAACTGGCCTCCCTGGCCCAAAATGGGGCAACTGAGATTCTGATTCTGAGGGGGAAAATACAGGTACATCAAAATGTCCAGACGGAGGCTCGTTGGGGAAATTATACTCTAAACCCTCCACAGCTCCCTGGGTGGGCATTCTTCGAGGTTCCAAGCCGTGAGACTCGGAAGAAGAGGATGACGAAGACGGGAGGCCGTGAAAGGATGCTGCCCTGTTAGGTGACTGGTCCAGGGGCAAACAGGGGGCAGGGACGGCGTGGTTCCCACTCGGGGGCCCGTGATGCTGGAAGTCAGGCATGTTACCGGGCCGCTGCTGCTGCTGCTGGGGGAAGCCGTCCCCCGCCTGGCCCTCGGCGAGGGGATCAAACCCCTCTCCAAAGCCCTGCTGTGGTCCCATGCCATTGTTATTGTAGCCCATTAGCCTGCCACCGTGCAAACAGGATGACCCTGGATCTGGGCCCCCAAAGTTGCCGCCGAAGTGAGGGTGATGTTGGTGGGGGTGAGACTGGTGGCCGTGCTGGGGATGTCCTTGATGAGGTTGTTGGTTGTTAAAAAATCCATGCATGGGTCCTCCTTGCTGCTGTGGAGGCTGCTGAAGTCCGCCGCTCGCATGCATGTCTGAGTGGCCCCGCGGGTGAAAGCCCCCGTACTGCTCACCGTTCATGTTCATATTGAGCCCGAGCATCGGCGGCTCGTTCATAGGGCCCATGCCCGGCTCCACGGCTCCCGGCGGGCCTCCTGCGTGAAAACCGGGGCTTTTATAATGGGAGCCCATGTTCAGTCTTGGCTGGTTTATGTTTCTCTCCGACTGGCCAGGGTTTCTGCTATTAATCTGAGAACCAAACTGCTCCAGCCCAAACATACTCCCCTGCTATCAATCCCACATGACAGCCAGCTTGCCAGGCATCGGCAGACTGATTCTGTCTGTTTTTTCCGTATGTCCTCAAAAACGGAGGAGGGGACAAGAAACTTCACAAAAGTAGATATTTATATCTCTTAAAAAAGGGGGAGGGGGGGGGGGTTGCACTATAGGCTTAAAATGTTTAACTCACCGAATAAGCTCTAAATTGTTCTGGTTCAAAGGTTGTTTTTTCCAACTTCTGCGGTGTATCAGAAATAAAGGGGATAAACTGTGCCCGAAATAAGCACGCAAAATAGTGTCCTCAAGTCCGTGTATATGCGTGCGTTTTTCTGCTCGTCTTATTCCTTTTAGATTAGGATGACAAATTATAGCCTAACACATATTTAACTTCGCAGCATGTGTGACTTCTCGTATTCCAAAGTTCCCTGCGCGTATATTTTCATTGCGAGCACAAAACGCATAAACATCTCTCTAATTTGTGATGACAAGGTTTGAAAGAAAAAAAATACAAAAAGATGTGAAACATGGAATAAGCACAGTTTCTTGCATCTAATTCATTATTCCATTTCGATGTCAAATGTCCCGGTGGTGCGACTGGACGGTCCCATCTTCAGAGACGGAAAAAAAATAAAGTCCACAGAGCTTTAGCAGTTTAAAAAAAAAATCTTTCCTTGTAGCTTTGTAAATAAAACATATCATAAAAACAATCGCATATATCCTTTAAAGCATTCCAGCATCAGCCCACTGATCATTTGGGGGTCAGTAGTCCAAAAAACAACAGGGCTATAACGATATCCAAACCCGGGCACCGGACGGAGATCTCGTGCGCTTTTACGCGTCCTGCTCAACCCCCGAGCCGCGGACACCCGTCTGCCCGCTCAACAAGCACCGCGGAGCGGCTTGACATCTCAGTCCTATCCGCTCCTCTCTCCGGCTCATGTGGTTCCAAACAAAGCGCAATAAGCGCTAAAAAAAACCTCCGTGCAAAGACTTTTTTTCCTCCTCCACCGACCGTCTCTCGTCTCGTCTCACACTGACTGACTCAGACCCGGGTCTGGTGGTGGTGTGGTGGTGGTGGTGGTGGTGGTGTGGTGGTGGTCTCTACTAGTCCAGCTGGGAGCGCTTCCCAGACAGATCACACTGGAGTCTGGCGCTCGGCGCTCCGCTGTGTGAGATCAACGCGTCCAGGGAACCAGCAACAAGTTTTGCATTTTCTGCAGCCGCTTCCATCCACGGGTTCCCCACCAATCAGAGGAGCCCCTGAGCACAGGCTCTCTGGATGGATGGGAGGCGGGACCACGTTTTTAAGGTCGTCCGGGGAGTAAATCATGCACCGTAAACCCAGTGGTGTAATTGAAGTACATTTACTCAAGTACTGTACTTAAGTAACACTTTTAGGTATTTTTTACTTTGCTGGAGTATTTCCAATTTTCAATATGTTTTACTTCTGCTCCACTACATCTCAGAGGTAAATATTGTAATTTTACTCCTCTACAATTATTTGAAAACCTTAGTTAGTTGCGTTGCAGATATAACTTATATTATTAAACATACATAAACCACTTTAGCACTATTTTATACATAGGCTATTTGAAAATAGCCAATCTACAAAATCACAATGCGTCCCATCGTGACACATTGTGAGCTTGTAGATCTGCTATTTTCATACATGTTTAGTACTTTCACTTTTGGTACCTTAAGTATATTTTGATGCCAATACTTTTGTACTTTTACTCAAGTAACATTTTGAACACAGGCCTTTTACTTGTAACAGAGTATGTTTATATTGTGGTATTGCTACTTTTACTTAAGTAAAATGTCCTGAGTATTTCTTCCACCACTGACCAGCAGCTTAAACAATAAAAAGTGAAGTGTGAGGCATTGACTGTGTCAGGTGTCCTATGTGACCAATGATTCATTACCAATGACCACTGAATTATTTTGTTCACCACACAGACTCAATACCCCCCCCCCCCCTCCTACATGCTTAACCACATTTAGTTAACTTGAGGCCGAATATGTAAATAGTAGACAGACTGCCACCATAATCTGGTTATAAACAAATGCATCCACACGAGCAACCATAACTAGTTAAAATTTACACACAGATAAACCACGCAATTTCTATGGCTATTTATCTTCACCACTGGCACTGGTTTCAAACCTAAACACTTATGAGACGATCAGATTATTGACATTAAAGTAGACAAAACTGTATCATAGCCTAGAAATGAAAAATCACACATCAGATAGTTGTTTTGTTTATTATAGTCTACACACTATTACATTATTTCAACGTGTTAGGCTACTACATAACGGTCTAGGGACACCAATAGCATAGCCTACATTTAGTTGCATAACTGTGTGTGTGTGTGTGTGTGTGTGTGTGTGTGTGTGTGTGTGTGTGTGTGTGTGTGTTTTAAAACTCAACATATTAATAAGTCGAATGTCCATCAGGCCGAGATGCCTGCGTGTCTCCGCTGATAATAATGATAATATGATGCTGAGATTAAACACAAAGCACACACTTGTAAGAACTCTGTGCATGGGTGCATGCGTGCGTGCGTGTGTCATAGAATCATAGAATAATATAATGTTCGTATGTTACAGGCCTCTGCCTTAAAAAGGGGGAAATCCTCCTTAAGAGACCATTTGAATTGAATATATGTATATCGTATTGAGCTGCGGTTCCGATAATCAATTGCATTTTTTTTTAGCATTATACAGGCTAGTCTGTTAAATATCACATTTTGAGTAGGATAATAATTTACTAGCATTAATTAGGCATAATGGTTTGAATTCACCCTCACATGAATAAGTAGGCTATAGCCATATGCCCACCAGCAAAAAGGACATGTTATGCTATATACTTTCATCCTCGCAAATTTAGTATATGTCATCTCTTAGGACAAATTGCTCAGCTAATTTACGACGTTAGGAAATTCTAATTGTGTTGTATTTGCATTTTGTTAAAGGCAGCCTGTAGAAAGTTCGATCGCTCTTAAGGCCAACTCAGGAAAATGTCAAAAGGAGCAAGAATCTGATGACATCTCTCTCTCTCTCTCTCTCCCCCCGCCCCTAGCTCTCTCTATTTCAAGCTTCCCTAATGCCTCCAATATACATTTAAATAGCTTTGGCTTGGCTTCATTAATGTGAAACATTAATAATCTTAATTATCTATATCTTTATCAAAAGAAAAGGACCACGGTCTAACTTCTATTTTGGCCTCTTTTCTTTTTTCACTACATCTCATCTGTCACTCGCTGACCATAAAACGTGTTCATGTGTCACTTTTATTCCAGTGTGCATCATTCCATGTGGTTGTCTCTATCTATCACGTCTCCAAACTACATTTTGTTTATTTTTCCACTGAGATTAAAAAGGAACCTTTAAACCTATCGCTTTGTTAAATAAAATATGTATTTCCCAGAATATGGGAGAAATTAACAAGAATTCATTAATATTCCTACTCCGTAGTTATGGTGAACAAACAAAACAAAAAAACACAAATGAGAAATTTCCCACATTCTAAACTGTGGGAATTCATATGTAGCCTAGTCGACTGGTCGTTCTCAAAGTGGGGTCCGGGGACCCCCAGGGGTCCTTAGTTGAGGGGGTCCCCAGCAAAAGTGTTAATACAGCATCACAATCATTTGAACCAGTTTATCCATGTATATTTTGGCTATTCAAAAATAGCAGATGTACAAGCTCTTCCTGACGCGCTGTGAGCTTGTACATCTGCTATTTTTAAAAATATTTAAAAAAAATATCGAAAATGTTTGGAATATGTTGAATAATCTTGCTTTTTTTTTACACACAAATGTGCTCTTCTGGGGGTCCCTGGCACAAAACTTTTTCAGATGGGGGTCCGTGGCCAATGTACATATCAATTTGGGGGTCCTTGACACGAACAAGTTTGAGAGAAGCACTGTAGTAGGCTCTCATAGCTGCGGGGACTACATGGACTTTTATCAAGAAGGCACAGTGCCACCTAGCGTTCAACATAAGCAGGAGTGAGGATCACAACAGCATTTTCACATGTAGGCTACAACTAAATCTAATATCTCGTTTTAGAAGAAGGCATTAAGTATCAGTAGAGCAAAATGTAGCCTATTAATGTGGCTTGAAAGTAGTCTAAATACTACTACTAAAAGTTACATTATTAGGCTTATTTTGGCCACCATCTTTTTGCCTTTTGTCTGTTTCTTCTGCCTCTCCCTCTGTTATTAATTTGTGTCATTCTGTCATGTGTTTAACAAGTGTGTGCACGTTCGACAGACGTGTGTGTGTGTGTGTGTGTGTGTGTGTGTGTGTGTGTGTGTGTGTGTGTGTGTGTGTCAGACAGACAGGGTGAGAGAGTGAGAGTGTGAGAGACAGAAAGAGTGAGACAGAGAGAGAGACAGACAGGGAGAGAGAGCGATAGCAGTCTTATCAGATTTCCTGTTCCTTTTGAGCTTGCCACATTCCCAACAATGAGTTCTTTTGTTAAAAAAGGGAGCTCCTTTCTTCTTAATAGGCACATATTAAACCCTATGTTGCCTTTATTCCCCCCATACACATTTATGCTGCTACTAGACAAGCCATGTGGCACAGCACACTGGCTCGTCTTGTCTGGGTTTGTCTGTGCCCTGCCCTGCTCAGATGATGCTATTCATGGTGTAGCCTACTCAATGGAAATTAAGTCATATATAATCTCCTATTGCCAATGCCATAAGGTTAGTCTATAATTACTTAAATATTTCTGTTTTTGTAAAAGACTAAGTCAAACTAATATTTGTAATTGTAAAAAACAAAGTCAAATTCATATTTGTCATTACAGTATTCTATGTATATGCCTATATATTATTCACCACAATCATTCACTTATTCTTCCATTTACTAAATATAGTTATGATTAACTATAATAGGGAACAGCCTGCATTTCCTGGGTCATGTATACATGTACACATAGGCTACTATTCCCACTCTCGTCCAAGATTGGGTCAGATGGGCTACAGCTGAAATAGCAACAGTACACACATAGATGGGTTAAGACACATTTTCTATTATTCTCACTTTGCTTTTTGCTCATTTCGGTTTTGTGTTTAAAATAGACACGATGAGCAGCCGGCACACACAATCCTGCCCTGTATTCAGACGAGAAGCCCTTATGCCAGGCTTGATGATGGAGACAGCAGAGGACAGGTCAGGATATGTCAGTGAGAGTTGTGTGTATCTTTGTGTGTGTGTGTGTGTGTGTGTGTGTGTGTGTGTGTGTGTGTGTGTGTGTGTGTGTGTGTGTGTGTGTGTGTGTGTGTGTGTGTCACGCGCGCGCGCACACACACACACACACACACTGCGCGCAGCAGTGGTGAAAAAAGTACTCAAATGTTTTACTTAAGTAAAAGTATCAATACTAGTAGGCTACTCTGTTACAAGTAAAAGCCCTGAATTAAAAATGTACTTGAGTAAAAGTACAAAAGTATTGGTATCAAAATGTACTTAAAGCACCAAAAGTAAAAGTACTACAACGTTTGAAAATAGCAGATCTACAAGCTCACGATGCGACGCATTGTGAGCTTGTAGATCAGCTATTTTCAAACGGCCAAAATGTATGCAGAGCTGAAGTGGTTAATGTACGTTTTGTAATAATAATCAAAATCTACAAAGTAACTAAAGTTTTCAAATAATTGTAGTGGAGTAAAAGTCCAATATTTTAAAGTATAGACAATTGGAAATACTCCAGTATAGTAAAAGTACCTCAAAATTGTACTTAATTACTTTACACCACTGGCGTGCAGGGGTGGCAAACACCTCCTCGTCTATCAGACAAGAAGCTAGAGGAAGGAAGGAAGGAGAGATATGATAGAAGGAGATGATTATTTGAAAGAGAAGGGAACAAGTCTATGTAAGGCAGAAATAACAAAGATGAGTAGAGAGTTCTGTTTGGCTGCTGCAGAGGTTCGATCGAGGCCATTGCTTCTCTGTTGTATATGGTGGATAATGCATTAAGGACTGAGTGCTGCTTGACAGCCTTCATACCCGAGACCCAGCTGGGGGGCAGCATCATAAGAGTTCTACCTTGACAAACACAAAAGGTGTATATGTAGCAGTATGAGCTACCTTGACTGCCTTGACTGGCAGGGCCATCTCAAGCCCCTTAAAAAATAACGTGAACCACTTAGCCCCATTGTATACGTCAGTGGTTTTCAACCCTTTTCATGTCAAGGTCCATTATTTATTGGGCATTTGAGTCATGGACCACCGTTTGATGAGATTTAGACTCTCTGACCCCAAGACCTAGAATATGTTATCGTTGGATACGATTTTGTCCACAATTCCATGTTGTATTAAAGGTTTAATGACATTCACTTTTACACCACATTCAAAGTCTTTGTCCTGGTCCTTCAAAAGTGTACAAAAAGTTTTAAGTGAAAATTCCATTCCAGTGATCCATGGCAGGTGTTTTTCTCTCACATTTCTAAAGCCTTTTCAACTGCAATGAAAAAAGAAATCTTTGCCTGCGGGTGTCGCTGGTGAGGGATTTTGCCTGTCAATCATCGCCTCTGCTCCGCCCCCCCCAAAGGAAAGGATAGGGGAGGGGAGGGGCGAGGAGGAGAGTGGGCGGGATTAATCGACTGTGACCTCACTGTCGAAGGGCAAAGCTCAGATTACTTTTCAGCCTAATTATTCAGAAAACCCCAGACCACAGAAAATCCACTGAATGTTCTAAGTTCAGGTTTTTTGGGTGTAATTGAGGTCATAAAACCCCAAATAAAACATTGAAAATAAAAAAAGTGAAAATGAATGTCATGATACCTTTAATGTTGGTGCCATAAGGAGAGATAAACAGGCAAACGTTGATCAAAATAACAATGATTTAATTAAGTAATGCAGATGTTTAACAAGAATACAATTCTTGAGAGCGTAAAATGAAACCAAATGGATCTGTAAGAGTCCATTTGGTTATACCAACTCTTCATCATTTAGCTGGGGACCAGCTGGAACCCCCTCAGGGACCACTGGTATACGTCATCGTACAATGGTCGTGTGGAGAAAATAGCCAGTCTACAAGCTCACTATGGGTTGTAGCCAGGCTTGTAAAATCCCCTATGACATGCTCAAAATAAGGATGCCATGGTTGAAAGAGGTAAAACAAAAACAAAAAACAACTGACGAAGCTTTAATAACTGTGACATACATTAGCTGCCACCCCTGTGTGAAGTCATCCTGCAGATGGAGACAGTTAAGTGTGACAAACCGGTGGCATGGTCTCTTTACCCCCCCCCCCCCACCCACCCACCCACCTCAACCCCCCCAAAGTGATGACAAATAGCCTACAGCGTAGAGTTGCTTCTTCATGACAATGGACAGTCTCAAGCTCTTTTCAGCATGGTTACAATACCACTCTGTTCTATTGTGATTTAGTGGTCAATTTATCTCCATATTTTGCTCAATAGGACAAGATAGCAGAAGTGAGCGTCCCTCCTTCTCTCTACCCTTAATTCATCGCGTTAAACACAGCTTTTTCCTCAGATAGACATATTACCATGGTGGGCGGGGCGGGGGGGTACAACTGTGCGGCGCGGAGTCGGTCTGTGGTGTCTTCCATGGGCCCTGTCACTCAGCCAGGGCCATCCTAGCTCCCGGGGTCAGAGCAGGTTAAGCAGCATCTGTCATCCAGAGGAACGGCATTGTGTTGTGCGGGGAGGGCTTTTGCGACAGAGAGCCCCCTTCCCTACAGTCTGCCCGGGTCCACACCTCTCAGCCATGAACAACAGGAAGGACCCAGGGAGAATCTCTGGGGCTCGACTCCGACCCGGGCTCGGAAGACGAGGAAGCACTCTGACATCACTGCCATCGAGCGGAGGCCAAAAATAACTTTCCGCCCCCCTTCCCTCAGAGGACCTGTGGCCCCCCGTGCAAATCCGGCCCCAAGAGGGTCACACGTACAGGGCATGTGGGGACCCATACACTACAGTTATATAGGCTCACAGTACTGCCACTTCCTGTAACAGGCCCCAAACAACAGAGGCTCTATCACCTCAGGTCTCTTGCAACTCCGGTCACGTGATGCAATTTCGGCACAGCTGTCCAGCGGTCCAGCTTTGTTACATCGTGCGGTGTGTGTGTAGAATGCAAATTCTGTTATGACCCATTTTAAGAATGCAGTACCATTGGTTGATGAGCTAAGCCCGTTTTTTGTGCTGGGGCTATCATAAACGTGTTGTCAGCCCAAATTCTTTCCTCAGCTCCCTCAGTCTGGGTGCCCTGCTGTGGGAAGTCTTGAGCCTCCCTTGGAGATTCATTACTTCTACTCATCTGTTCTCTCATTTATTTAAACTACAAGGGCTTCACTCGTGACACGTCGCTTCATCTTCTTTGCAGAGAGGATGGATGGATGCATGCATGCCTTGGTGTAGTGTGGAGTGTGAGCTGCCTGCTTAACAGGAGGTGTGTGGGCGACTCTCTGCCCATCTCCCCTTTTAGAAACGGTATTATTTGCCTGCTCTGGGGCAGCAGATATGACTTGTTTCCGCACAGCCATAGAGCAGCATGTGACCAGTCTAACACAAACAATAAAACAGCGGATATCTCAGCCGGCAGACTGAGCTGTTCTTCCTGCTCTTTAACACTGATTCCGTTGTTGTTTTGCAACACTATTAACTGACCCTGCAGGACGGGACAGACGAGGGCCACATGTACGCAGGTTTCTCTTAAGGAATGTTTCTCTTATCTGATGCACATTTTTTTACATGAGCCCCTGGCTGTCCCCTTCTCAGCCCTCAGCCCCTGGCCAACAAACACCAATCATTATTTCAGGACAATTCATGGATACAAGTTAACTAACAATGACCATATCTCGCATAGAATTTCTGATTTGTAGACTTTAGGTACATATTAGCAAACACCATCACCATCGTGATTCTGATCTTTAGCCCATTAAGACCGGGAATGCATCTGCGTCATTTTGAGATTTCTTGGGCTAAGAGTGCTAGAGAGCTTGTAGATCTGCTATTTTTTTTTAATCGTGAAAGCTTGTGCAAATCTTTGAATATACATATATTTTTAAAGCAAACATTTGTAACTCAAATCTTTGCTTCTGGTGATTCTACAAATGTTTTCTAAATCCTAACAGTTATTTTTTTAAACGTATGTTGCTATATCAGTGGTTCTCAAACCTTTTCAACTCAAGGACCCGCAAAATGATGTATTTGACCACCAACCACCATCTCAAATATGTTGTTCCAGGGACCCCCCAGAAGCAAAGATTTGAGTTACAAATGTTCACTTAAAAAAAACTAAAAACCCATATTAATGTTAACGATTTTTCAAAAATAGCAGATCTACAAGCTCATATCGCAGCGCTCTGAGCTTGTATATCTGCTATTTTTGAATAGCCAAATGAATCTAAAAATGACAGATTCTTTCCCGGTCTAATGGGTTAAATGAAATACTGTCACCCACTGGCCTCCTTGATGCCACCGTGACTGGTAGGCGTTTGTGCAGGTCTTACCCAGGTCTTTAGGAGAAAAAGGGGCTTTGCTGTCACGCTTCTTCAACCAGCCCCATCAACAGGTCCACTGGTTTGAGGACAGCTAGCCTCACCTAGTTGCCCCAAAATCAAGCAGACGTACATTTTTTAATGCAAATCAACAGCAAATGAAGAATCAATTAACAGTTTGAAGGCCTGACCGGGTGGCACAGGGCTCAAAGTTCCTGCCCCCCAACATGGAGACATGATTCCTCCACGGTGCACCAGGCTTGGACAGGCGTTCCGATGAACACAGTTGGCCCGTCGTGGGTAAGGCGTTCTCTATGGCATTGGTTCTCAAAGTGGGGTCCGGGGACCCCCAGGGATCCTTCGAGGGGTACCAGGGGGTCCCCAGCAAAATTAATCAATATACAGTGTCACAATCATTTTAATCACTTTAACCATATCTTATAGTTTGGCTATTCAAAAATAGCAGATATACAAGCTCATAGTGCGGCATCGAGTGCCGCACTATGAGCTTGTAGATCTGCAATTTTTTAAAAACCATGAAAACTTAAGTATATTTTTTAAAGCGAACATTTGTAACTCAAACCTTTGCTTCTGGGGGGTCCTTGGAACAAAAAAAATTTAGACGGGGGTCCGCGGCCAAATACATATCAATTTGGGGGTCCTTGACATGAAAAAGTTTTAGAACCACTGCATTAGTGACTCCGACAGGTTGGTTAGTATGAGTCACCACCACTGTGACATGGGGACTACACAGGACATGGGGGAATTGGGAGTTGGCATAACAACTAAATAGATAATGGGGGGAAAAAAATAATCAATTAACAGTTTTGAGGTGAAATTTATTCGATATTTAGATACAATGTGTAGACTTTATGGCACAAAAAAAGAAAAAATCTACAGAGAGAAAAGGCACGACATTATACATTCACTACCATGTCCCCTGAATTCCATAAGATGATCAGAAACATTTAAAAGCAAACCTTTTTAGACATTAAGCATTTGTCGATTTCAAAAATCATAATTAGATTTTATTTTTTCCTGTGAAGATTCCCTCTACCACAACATTGCCTTGACAGATGGTAAACCATTGATTTATGCAGAATATTTGTTTTGCCACTGGGTTTTTGATATTTAATAGACAACAGGGGTAATCATGAAGACACACTAAAGACCAGTTGCCTTGTCTCACACATAAAATTATCTCTTTGAGAGGTATGCATCATAGCTCAATACAGTTACAGTTCAAAAGGCTTTAGCTGTCCTCTCATATAGTTTACAGACCACATATTACAACATATTACCCCATTGTGATGAGACTATTGCCATTTTGCCCATGGAAAGCATGTGTTACAGTTGAAGGCAGTGATACACAAGGTTAAGCTTGAGTTATACTTGAGCTGAGTGTGGGTGTGGCACACCGAAAACAGCCGACCTACAAGCTACAAGAGCTTGTAGATTCGGTACTTTCGGTTCGGGACACTGGCGCGCAACTTAACCCTTTAAGACCTGGAACGCATCTGTGTCACTTTAGATTTCTTTGGCTATTCAAAAATAGCAGATATACAAGCTCATAGCGTAGTTAGGATTTAGATTTTTTTGAAGAATCGCCTCAGGTCTGGTATAACTCAGGCTTAACACGTTGGTCAACAGATGGGAAACGGTATCCGCGTTCTTGCCTCAGCATTGTCCCGTCACAGACACACACAAATACACTGTCCAGAGAGACCCATAAAACCTTGCCCCAAAACCTGCCTAGTAGAGTATATCACAGGCTTAAGGCAAGTGCTGAATACATGTAAACGAACCACATCTGCAGATCCATTCATGAAATATTGGCAAGTCATCACGCCTTTTTCTGGGGTAAGTTTTTCACGTACACAACCCCCCAATCAGGTTCAGAAAATATAAAAATATTACCAATCTTATCTCCTCAAAAATATCCTGTTACATCTGTAAGTGTTGTATATTAAAAAAAACAAAAAAACACTGAGGTTGGATCATGAACTTCTGATGGCGACTGCCCCGTTTTTCCATTTTATTTTTGTCATATTTTCTCGTTTGTCTCCGTTTTCTGCAAGTTCTGCGCTGGTGAGATTATGAATTTCCCCTTTGGAGATAAATCAATAAAGTATATCTAATCTAATCAATTCAACAGACATGCACACACCCGTACGAACAGAAACTTGAGCACACAAAAGCGTTAAGGTTTCATGATGAAGGCAATGTTTGTCTGGAACAACAAGTTAATCCAGTGCCACAACAATTCAGAGCCTAGAAAACTTGACATTCTCAAACTGGGAAGTTGACGGAGCTAATATGGCATATTGTGTGTGTGTGTGTGTGTGTGTGTGTGTGTGTGTGTGTACGTTTAAAAATCCCTGGTTTAAGGCCTGAACTGGAACATGTACGGTCCTCCTGTAGCAGAGAACATTCCACTAACTTTCCTAGCTACCAGTTTATTCTCATTATAGTCGCTCACTGACAGCTTAAGTGATGCAACATAGAGATATATGGGAAAGCTTAGGCCAATAAGAGAAGGTGAAACCATCTGTACTCCTACACTCCGCCATAACCACTTAGACCCTATATACTTAGCTGTACGTCAATAGTACGGGAAAATAGCCCACAGCCTTTTTTACAGTAGGTCTGCTATTTTCACTGAATGTTTTGCCTATTATGACATGCCCAGAAGAGGGATGCTAGGGTTCATGTGGGGGAAAAAGAAATAAGAACAAAAAGTAGTCACCACACACTTCTCAGACTTCTCCTCTTGCTTAATCCATTAAGACCGGGAACGTATCTGTGTCAATTTAAGATGTCTTTGGCTATTCAAAAATAGCAGATCTACAAGCTCATAGTGCGGCACCGAGTGCCGCACTATGAGCTTGTAGATCTGCAACTTTTTTTTATCGTGAGAATTTGTGCAAATATTTGAATATATATATTGTTTGACTCAAATCTTTGCTTCTGGGGATTCTACAAATGTCTTCTAAATCCTAACAGTTTTTTGAAAAAACTGGTGGTTCTCAAACTTTTTTTTATGTCAAGGACCACCCATGTATTTGGCCGTGGACCCTGTGGAATATTTTGTTCCAGGGTCCCCCCAGAAGTTGTAGCATGAGTTAAAAATGTTCACTTAATATATATATATATTAAAACATTTGCACACATTGTCACGATAAAAAAAAAAAATAGCAGATCTACAAGCTCTATTTTTGAATAGCCAAAGAAATACAAAAAATGACACAGATGCGTTCCCGGTCTTAATGGGTTAAGGTCTGACATATACTGTAACTGTACATGTAGGAGGGCTAAGCGACGGTGTTAACCCTCAAAGAGGCAAGGGACGAGCCCCCACTGTGTAAAACCAGGGAGGTAGAGCTATAGAGCGTTGACTGGCTGGCTGGCTGCAGAGGTACAGTGGTGGTAGAGCTAGAATAGAAGGGGGGTCCAGCAAAAAAGGAAGGCGAGCGAGCAGCATGTGGTGCTGGTGTCGACTGGGTGGTGCAAAGGGGGGGGGGGGGGTAAGGCTGCTACATCTCTGTAAACAGACCCAGCATGCAACACACGCGCGCACGGGCAAGGCGGGCGGGCGGCCGCGGTAGATGCAGTAGTCTACCTGTCAGCTCTCCGCTAGGGAAGGACTTAAGCAAAACAGCAAAATACACATACACATGTACACTGAACCTCAGAGAACCGGTGAAGTAAGGCATGCCTCTGGGGTGGGATGGGCGAGGTGGGGAGGGGGGGGGGGGTATGCAGCTCATGACAAGAGGCTGGAGGGGCGTAGCACCATCTGTGGCTGTTTTTCAGTGCGGTTTTTCTCTGGGGACATCCGTTAGGGGCGGCAAGAACTTGTGTGTGTTATGGATGTGTGTGTGTGTGTGTGTGTGTTTATAATAGGGAGTGTTTGGGGGAAGAAGAAAAAAATGGCAAGAGCGGGTAAACACTTCCAAAGTAACTTCCTTCACAGCTGAACCGAGCCTGCATGGATCTGCCCAAGCTCAAGCTTTCAAGAGATCAGTCACTGCAAAGGCATCCACACCTGTGTGTGTGTGTGTGTGTGTGTGTGTGTGTGTGTGTGTGTGTGTGTGTGTGTGTGTGTGTATTCATGTACGCATGAATTTACTAGTGTTTGTGCTTATGTGTGCACTATGTGTCATGTGTGTGCGTGTTCAATTTAGAAGGTTGCGGGGAGAGTGAATACCTGTTTGGACAAGATTGTCAGTGTTAATAAGACACGTTGGGGTGGGGTGTTGGGGTGGGGGGGGGTTGGAGAGGGTACGATGGGGTGTTAGTAATCTCTTAATGAAGGTTGCGGCAGGAAGGGACATGAATATGAGCAACACATGAGAGATTTGTGCTAGAAAATGCAAACCGTTGGAGCTACAGTATGTACAGCTAAAAGACAGGAGGAGACAAAAAGATGTTCGGAGAGAGAGGTCAGGGAGGTCACCGTCTTGAGAGGAATGTTTCAGAGACGACATTAAACACGAAAAAAGGAGAAAAAAAATAAAACATAATAAATCAAAAAAATATGGCAACAAGACTACGGAGGAAAGTGTCCTCTCAGAATGACACAAAGTACTTGGTCCAACACCTGCCGTTGTTGTGGAAATTTGCGCCAATTAGATTGCTTCATAAAATATTCATCTCTATATCGGAAGTTAGTAGCTCCTCTTCATACCTATCCAGAGGGCTAGGTTTGCCCCCAAAAAAACAAGGGCAATAGCCGATAAGATAGCCGGCCACTCCCAGCCGCAGGAGATCAAAAATTAACAGGGAGCCTTTATCAGCTAAAAGATCGGGATTGTGTTCTAGAAAATCAATTCCTCTGTTGGATAGAATGTCTATGATTGGGTGCAGGGCGAGGGATCCGTTCTACTGATCGATCATCATCGGTAACAGAAACCCTCTCCCCTCCATTGGCCTGAATTGGTTTTAAAGGTGAAGGTGGCACCCTTAGGGAGCATCCCTCTTCATCGCTAGTCTTCGTCGCTGTTGTCGTCATCATCACGGTTGTTGAGTTTGTCGTTTATTTAAAATCCATGTCCATTTTTTTCGTCACTCGTCGGCGGCGGTGGTGCCTCGTACTTGGCCCTGTTGGCGAAGCTGTGGAGAGAGAGGGGGAACAACAGAGGCAAATAAACAGCCATTAGCTCTCACTGTGTTGCTACTGGCTAAACAAGTGAGGGCAGGTTTGTGGGCGATGCATGCATCAACAAGTGGAATTCTGCACAAATGGGTCGCTGGCGACTGTGAATGGGAGCCGGCCGAGGTTTATATTCATCATTCAAATCTGATTCACCTACTAATGTAAAAAAAAAGAAAAAAAGACCAAAATCTAGATCATTTTCTTCATTATCAGACTTATTGAGCTCCTTGTTTGTTTTCCCAGGGAGATAAAAGCATCACTTTCAGATTCCACCCAGCCCGAGGCTGATGGCTTTAGAAAGTCAATTAGTGGCTGAATCTGATAGCCGAAACACCTTAACCCGTTCAGTCCTGGGACCGCATCTGTGTCATTTTAAGATGTCTTTGGGCTATTCAAAGATCACAATAGCAGATCACTAGATCTGCTTTTTTTTTTTTTTATCGTGAAATTTGAGCAAATCTTTGAATATATATTTTTTAAAGCGAACATTTGTAAGTCAAATCTTTGCTTCTGGTGGGTCCCTGGAACAAAATATTTTGAGATGGGGGTCCGCGGCCAAATACATATAATTCTGGGGGTCCTTGACATGAAACAGTTTGAGAACCACTGATATGATATAGAAACATACGTTTTTCAAGTGAGTTACAAAAAATATATATATATTCAAAGATTTGCACAAATTTACGATTTTTCTAAAATAGCCCAAAGAAATGTTAAAATGACAGAGATGCGTTCCCGGTCTAAACGGCTTAATGGAACAGTTCAGGCAAACGGTTGGCCCCCTAAACAGAGGAGGAATAAGACAGATCTGATGAAATGGTGCGAGGATTCATCCTACCACCTCTCCATCCATTCTTCCCTCCTCCCCGCCGCCGCCGCCGTCCCTCTCAATCACAGCACAGGGCTCTCCTTTTCAACTGCAGAATTCCATTTGTATGTTAATGAGGGAGAGAGGGAGCCATCTTGAAGGGCCCCCCCCTCCCCTCCCCTCCATCCCTCAACCACCACACCACCACCACCCAGTCGATGTTAGCACAGAGAAGCAGACAGAACTGTTAGTGCATATAGTCGTCTCTGCAGGACGTGGCGTTCCTATAAGCCTTGATTCTTTTATACTTGGTTGCACACGGGTTGTTTCTGCGACCGACGCCTCGTGTGACCTTGTAGATCTGATCATTTTAGTGCGCACAACACCCATCCGCTTAGTGATGGGTCGTTCATGATCGATTCGTTCAAAAGAACTAGTTCATTGCCGTGAATGTGAACGAGCTCGTTCACTTACTGAAACCGTTACGTTCACGCTATCGTTCATGCCCCCCCCCCCCCCATCCCCTCTCCCAGTACACAGGACGGGAGGGCGGGCTGTACGTGTGACGTAATAATAACGCTCCCGCAATGGTGTTTTTCACTAGAAAATAGCGCTACTGAACGAGAATGTGAACGAATCATTTGAACAAATCGTTGCCGTGAACGTGAACGAAATCGTTCGTTCACTGAAATGAACGTTTTTTCCCCACCACTACCACCCGCACGCAACCAAGTATATAAACTCAGGCATTACTCACCCACGATCAGGTGCAATCTCACCACACAATGAACCCTGAAGGATCCTACGAAGACGATGTCAGCTTGAGACCTGACATCTCAGTCGGGAGACTAAGCTTAACTAAAAACCTGTCTCCTCGGCTCAGCTCTCTAAGGCACTGGTTCTCAAAGTGGGGTTCGGGGACCCCCAGGGTTCCTTGAAGGGGTTCCCCAGCATAATTTGTTACCGTGGCTATTTTCTTAAATTTTTTAAAAATCTTGAAAGTATTTGGAACATTTTTAATTATTTTGTATTTTTAACATGAATATTCTCTTCTGGGGGGGGGTCTCTGGCACAAAAATCCGCAGCCAAATATATATCCCTTTGGGAGTGAAAAAGTTACAAGAATTCTTTTGAGAACCATTGCTCTAAGGTGGAGGGACGTGATTCTGGAGGTTTTATGATTGTAAATAAAGAAAAGTCCAGTGGGATTTGGGGCGAGTGAGTGGTGGCGGTCGTAAGCCTGCCGTCCCTCAGGATCCTTTAACGCTATGCGGTCTTATATAGGGGCCGAGTAGTGCGACCCGGCTGACCTCCCCGGCCGGCGCAGAGGCTCAGGGCCGAGCGCTCATCGAACAACCGCAGCCCCTCTTTGATGCAACCCGTCTGTTTACGTGCTCCAGGGGGAAAATAGGAAACACATGGCGGGTTTGGGGCGAGATGTTTAGCCCATTAAGACCGGGAACGCAGCACGTGTGTCATTTCTAGATTTCTTTGGCTATTCAAAAAAGTAGCAGATATACAAGCTCATAGCGCGGCAGTGCCGCGCTATGAGCTTGTAGATCTGCTATTTTTTGGATAAATCGTGAAAATGTGTGCAAATATTTGAATATATATTTTTTAAAGCCAACATTTGTATCTCAAATCTTTGCTGTTGGGGGTACCTACCTGGAACTAAATATTTTAAACATCTTCGCTTTGAAAAATATGTATTCAAGGATTTGCACAAATATTCACGATTTTTCTAAAATAGCAGATCTACAAGCTCATAGCACGGCACTCGGTGCCGTGCTATGAGCTTGTATATCTGCTATTTTTTAATAGCCAAAGAAATAAAAAAAATACAGATTCTTTCCCGGTCTAAATGGGTTAGGGGGGGAGCACAGAATGCTCCATGTTGGTAGTGGGCCAGGAATGTTTGATCCTGGCCCACTTTGGCCAGTCCAGCCCCGGATTCCTCCCTTTTTTCTCCTTGTACGGCCAAAAGCTCTCAGGCTGATATTTAGAGCAACGGCCAAAAGGGAACCAGTGGCCTTACGGAGAATGTGATACACAGAAATGAGAGCCTGTGCATGCCAGAGGAGTGTTTTTAATGTGTTTTCTATGGTGATTCTTTGGACTGTAAGGTGCAGGGCTTGCGCATAGGCTTTTTTCTTTGGATGTTTTTTGACTGACCGCCACCTCGTACTAGTCGCCTTGAAAGAAGAAACGAGAGCTCGACTGCGATTCTGGGAATAGTCTGCACAGATGTCTGGATACTCACAAATAGATTGAGTAGGCTTGTGCGCGTGCACGCACACACACACACACACACACACACACACACACACACACACACACACACACACACACACACACACACACACACACACACACACACACACACACACACACACACACACACACACACACACACACACACACACACACACACACACACACACACACACACACACACCACGGCAGGGAGCGTTTCACTAGGTCAGCAAAAAACACTTAACGACCTGGCAAATGCTTCATATTTCTCTGAGATCTGGTGTTATTGATTAACTAATTCAGACTGAACTATGGAGTTAAATGTGCACACACACACACACACACTCAAAACAGTGACCACAAACCACCCTTTCTCAACACCACAGTATGGCGTGAAAGCAGCATAGCCATGCAGAAAACACAGAGATCCTGGAGGAAGAATCCATGAAGACGGAAGCAACAATGGGTCTCTATAGCAGCCATTGCCTCTCGGCAGTTTCAGACTTACACAGCCTCCCTGAGCCCTACACCTGGCCCAGCTACTCTTCTGCAGCCTTCGTGCCTCGTACAGAGCCCTTCTTACGCATCTAGATCACAGCAAAATCACAGAACGGAGGGGTGAAGTTACAGGTTCGTTTCCCCCCGGAAATATTTTAATGATCCAGGATGTGAAGATTATTAAAGGTGATTAATAGGCGTATAAGCTTAAAGTAATAATACAGCTAAGGACTTGTTACAAAGGTTTTGTTTTTATTTTGGGATCAAATACAAGACCGGCTTTGAATGCCATCAATGCACTGAATGGGGACTGCTCTGCCTCCCGGTAGGTCAGTATCTCCAAATTGCGGGTAGGTCAGTATGTCGCCTACTTCACCCATTCAATGGTCTGATTCAACGTGATAATGTCTCATTCAATGCATTGATAGCATCCGAATCAGGTGAATACAATGGCTGGAATGGCAATGCATTGCACAGTGTTAACAGCAGAAGTATAAAAAAAAAATGCTGTATCATGTTTGATAAAGATATCAAGTCATTGGGATGACATGATATTTTCTCTCTCTCCCTCTCTCTTTTAAAAAAAAAGATTAGTTTTGGGGCTTTTTGCCTTTATTACGTAGTACAGTGAAGAGAGATAGGAAACAGGGGAGAGTCGGGAATCGAACCCGGGACACACCGTCAAGGCATCGCGCCTTAACCACTAGGCCATCGGCGCCCCCTAGATCTGTTATTTTCTGTAATGTTGGACCCAGAATAGGGATGCTAGGGGTTGACGTTGTTAATGTTGGACCCAGAATAGGGATGCTAGGGGTTGACGTTGTTAATGGGGAGATGATAGACTGGCTGGAGGGAACAGGCAGCAAATGATAGGAATGAACTATTCCACCACCATACAATAGCTCCCTTAGGGTCAGCAATGTTAGTACACATAGGAGGGTCACAATGAGAGACATTAGAGATGATGCAGTATCAAACTTAATGTAAAATACCTATAACATGCACTGGTATTTTATTTTATGTCTTGGTGGCAATTGTGAACAGGTAAGATAACCAGGTAAGATAAACGATATTTTTTGGTCAATTGGCCAACAGCCAATGAGAGGAGTGGTCAGGTAGTCATCAACTGCATATTTTGATTGAACTTTTTTTTTTTGGTTGGTTTTGGTTTTGGTTTTTCGTTGTTTGTTGTACTGTTGCTTGTCTAGTTATTTGAATATTAATGGACCACAATTGAAACAAGCCGTGCTATGAGCTTGTAGATCTGCTATTTTTGAAAAATCCTGAACCATTTTGCAACTCTTTGAATATATGTATTTTTTTTTAAGCAACATTTTTTAAAGCAACAATCTTTGCTTCTGGGGGTTTCTGGAACAAAATATTTTGAGATGGGGTCAGTAGCCAAATACATTTTGGGGGTCCTTGACATGAAAAAGTTTGAGCACCACTGATATAGTAACATAAGTTTTTCAGAAAACTGTTTCTGGATTTAGAAGACATTTGTAGAAGCTATTTAAGAGCTGGAGAGACGGGGAGACCCCCTGTTATTGAACGAACACTCGTAATACAAAGCTATTCAACTAACCCTTCAACAAAACTTTAACAGCTTATTCCTGCATACCAGGCAAAATGTCAGAGCTCTCAAAATGTAATATCCTGTAGTTAGTACTTATCCTCTCTCGGATATCCCACAACGTTTCCATTCAGGACGCCATAGGAGGGAAAAAATAAGTAACGTAATTTGGTAACAGAGATCAATGTGATTAGCTGCCCAAGATCAGCAAATGCGAAACCGTGATTTAATTTGTACATCAAATTAAAACCCTATGATTTTTATTTGATTGCAAAAAAAAACAAAATAAAAGAAATACATTTAAAAAGGGAGAGATAGCGGAGAGAGCAAACATGTAAAGTTGGAGGAACCTTTAACCGCGATTTGACCACTGACTGAATAATGTTTTAGGAGGCTGCTCTACATTACTAGTTGGTCGCTGGTCAAAGTTAGCCAAGTACATCGTACAACGCACAGCAACCACTGGAAGTCAACGCCCAAGCGCACAAATGAAGGTTGACGTGCGTATTTGTATAGATATGGTTTCATCCAAACACTGTCGTGTTGCTAGGAGACGAGTCCCATCTGGTCAGCTTTTTGGTTGGTTAATATTATCTTGTAGCTATAGCATTATTATGTCGTAGTTAGCCAACAGTGGAAAGGGTCAGGGGGTCAAGTACTCTTTTAACAATAATAATAATAATAACTCCTGGACATTATAGCTCACTAGCAAAGCTAACAGTTGTTCAACAAGTCTCTTTTTATTGGTACAGGAAGAACATATGTGTTGGGTTATTGTTGTGGTTGTTTTGGACATACTGACCTCCTCCAGCTCTTTCTGTGTCTCCGCCTCCATCTGCCTGATGTCCGCCATGGTCAGCTCCACCCACTGGTCGATCCAACAGAAGAGCTGGCGGTGAAAGTTGGTGAAGATCCTCTTCTCTTGCTGAAGGACAGACAACACAATGAACAGAACGAGACAAAAGCTGCACTATGAGAGGAAGTCAAACAAACAAAAAGTAAGGGCAATTCGAGACGACATCAAGATTGAACACAGAGGTGCTAAGTGACCAGCAAATCCTACATAACGGGTTCCAGTTCCTGAACTTTTGCTCCAATGCATTCTGGAATGGTATGACCCGATATCATGTGACGGTTAGGCCTGTCACAATCGTTACATAATCACAATTATTTGAGACAATGGCAATTACATTTGCGTAATCGTCATTATTGTGCTGAAAAGTGTATTCATTTTCAAACGTTTTCCAAAAATAGCAGAAAAGAGCAGATCTACAAGCTTGAGCAAGGTGAGCTTATAGATCAGCTATTTACGCCATTTAAAAATAATTGAAATTAAGAAACGTGTCAGTAATTTATTTGTAGCCCAAGTTATTCGTCATATCTGCCCTGTGAAATTTGTGATTACGAAGCCTAAAAATCAAACAGAAAGAAATAATATAATGTGTTTCTGTGTGTCCTGACCTTGTGGATGAAACCCTCCACCTTGGTCTGCAGGCCCCACCACTTGAACTTGACCGTGACCAGTTTGTAGGCACACATCCTAGGACATTCAGTCGTACTGACCAGCTCTTTCTGTCGGGGGGGGAAAGGAACGACCAGACCAGTCAATTATAAATTCTATATAATTTTATATATATTATTTATATACGAAAATAGCAGATCTACAAGCTCACAACATGTCATGGTGCGGCATGTTATGAGCTTGCAGATCGGCTATTTCCATCTAAACTACACTGTTTTACGACAAAGTATAAAACCGGGCTTAATTGGTTAATGTCACCAAGCAGCACAACTTTGTAACGTAAAGAAACGCTCGCGTGACGAGCCGCGTGCTCAAAAAGGAAATTAATGTGGACTAATCTCTCAGCTGTATTCAAAGCCAAAACGGCATTAATGCGTAATGCTCTCTGGGTGTGTGGAGGAGCTTTGCTGAAATAATGATCAGCATGGAGGATTTTCTGGGATACACAGATCAAAGTCACTAATCTAAACAACAAACTTTCTACATCCATCTGCACTCTCTGCCTCCCTGTGAAGAAGAGAAGGAGGAGGAGGAGGAGAGGGAGAGGGAGAGGAGAGGTAGGTAGGTGGGAGGAGGGGGAGAGCAGAGCAAAGTGGCTCAACTCCAGATGAAGGGGGACCATTTCTCTGCCTCCCGCCCTGACAGCGACACCCGTCCCAGACAGCCTGCCTTTGTGGCCGCGGTGAGCCAGATAAAACGCTAGCTCGCTACAGCGATAAGGAGGGGCGCGTCGTGCTGCAAAGCTGGTTACATTATTAACACCCGGGACCTGCTTGCCCTCCCACAGCACACACACTCCCTCAGAGAAAACTCGTTTAATTAATCACTTCATTTTGTGCTCAGCAATTCCTGGAGAAAATGCCACAGACCCCGTCCCAATCGGCCCCCATGCATCCCACACTGCTGTTTGATGCTGTGATCTTGGGAGGAGAGTGAGAGTGGAAGAGGGAGGGGGATGGAGAGAGAGAAAGAGAGAGATGGAGAGAGAGAGGGAGGGAGGGGGAATGTGAAGTATTTCTAAAATTTGCGGTGGGTTTAGAAAAGTTGTCATCGCTAAAAGGGGAACTTCACATAAAACGGATTCCACATCAAAACACTTGCGGTGACATTTCTTCTCTCCCCTCTCTCTCTGTGCGCCCCGCTCAAAGGAGCAGGAGTTTTCAGAAACACAAAGGGGTGCCGATATGCAAGCATGTGTGCACGCAGAGATAGACAAGAGCTGTACTGCCAGCTCTGAGAAGCTGGCACAAATTGTGACTCTGGTTGTCACTTAATCCATTAAGAACGGGAACGCATCTGTGTCATTTTTAGATTTCTTTGTTATAGCAGATCTGATAGCAGATCTACAAGCTCATAGCGCGGCACCGAGTGCTGCGCTATGAGCTTGTAGATCTGTATAAAAAAAAATATCGTTAAAATGTGTTCAAATCTTTGAATATATATTTTTTGTAAGCAAACATTTTTAACTCAAATCTTTGCTTCTGCAGATTCTACAAATCCTAACAGTTTATTTTTTACAATTATGTTGCTATAATATCAGTGGTTTTCAAACTTTTTTCATGTCAAGGATGATATGTATTTGGCCGCCGACCCCCATTTGAAAATATTTTGTTCCAGGAACCCCCAGAAGCAAAGATTTGAGTTACAAATGTTCACTTTTAAAATATATATAGATGTGCACACATTTTCACGATTTTTCAAAAATAGCAGATCTACAAGCTCATAGCGCGGCACTCGCTATGAGCTTGTATATCTGCTATTTTTGATTAGCCAAATATATCTAAAAATTACACAGTATGCGTTCCTGGTCTTAATGGGTTAACTACTTTTTTTCTCTCTCCACCTTTTCAAAAACATGTCTCTTTCTGTGTCCACAGCAGACGGGATGGTGATCTAATTAAAAAACACACAAAAAAGCAGGGTTTTTTTTTGTGGGGGGGGGGGGGGGGTTAGGGGGGGGCGGCTGCCTTTGTTCAGAGAATAGAGCTTGGAAGTTAAAGGAAACTTTCTCATGGTGAACTAGGAGGGCTCTGCTGCAGGGTGGAGGTACTCACTGCTCTGACAGTGAATTAACTGAGCCCCACTTATGAAGCTGCAGGGAGTGGGGGTGTGGGTGGGGGGGTGGGAGGGGGGGGGCTTCAATAACAAAGTTTTAATCAGAGCTACATCACTCACTACACTCGGCGCTCACAATGTTAAATTCAGAATCTGTGCCCACAATACGCATTTTGTCCTCTCCTCCTATCCTCGGCTCCTCCTATCCTCTCATTTTTCACTCCCATCACGTGCAGAAAAAAGCGGGCCGGTGTGTCTGAGGAGAAGGAGGAGGTGGAGGAGGTGGTGGTGGGCCGGGCTCAGACCGAAGAGAGCCTTCTAATCTGACCTGATGACTTGCGATTTCTATTACGGCCAATTAGAGCTGGGAAGGAGGTGATTTGTCTTCATCAAACTGCAGGCTGCAGCTTCAGTGGCTGAGCCTCCTCCCCAGGCCTCCTGCTCTTTCCCTAACTTAGCCTCCAGTCAAGCACAGCCTATAGCCAGCAGCGTACACGTACGTACACACACACACACAGACACACACACACACAATTCCTGCTGTTATGCAAACATTTTTGCTGTCCTCCGATGTCTAGGTAACACTATAGTCCTAGAAAAAACTGCATCCGTCATTGACTTATGTACTTATTGCTGTTATGTCCTGTTTAAATTCTGAACATCTGTACCCAGTTAGAGAAAGGCATTAATTACACAAGATATAACCAGAACTTCTTGAATATGTGTGTGTATAATAAGGCCTTACATCTGTACATAGTCTGTACAGAGTTGGACGTACACTGGATGGAATTGTACCAGAAACTCTTGCACAAGTTACACTTAAAGCTTTAGAGCAGGGGTCTTCAACCTTTTCAGGCCAAGGACCCCCTAGCTGAGAGACAGATGAAGCAGGGACCCCTAGTACATATTGTATAAAACTGTGTTGCAGATTAAACCTTTTCATAGATTTCTTCAGTGTTGTGTGAACTAATGTTTTTTTGCTTATTTCACTTAAACCCTCAATACTTAGTAATCTTGATCGTCTGCTCTGTACTTGATCTGCTCTTTTTTTCCTTCTACACCAAACCTCTTTGTTGAAAATAGCCGATCTACAAGCTCACAACGCCTCACGCTGCGAGGCGTTGAGAGCTTGTAGATCGGCTATTTTCGACTAATGTTCCCCTCAGAATAGGGATTCTAGGGTTGAAGTGGTTAATGTAAAAAAATAAAAATCACACAAGGATTTGGCGGCCCCCCTGTAGTAACTCTGAGGACCCCCTAGGGGTCCCGGACCCCCCGTTGAAGACCCCTGCTTTAGAGCACAAGCTCTAAAGCTGTGTGCATGTTTACTAGTGTACATGACTCTCCATTTCCTTTGGTGAAAGTAGATGTAGAGACTGTCACCACACTATGACACGATGTGCTGCTTCACCACTGAACATCACACTGTGATTTGTGCGGCTTCATTAACATACTGCACACATAATAACTTTATATGGAGAGCTGAACTTTAGACAGGGACACTATGCTGTTATTAGACAATGTCTTTCCTGTTACTGGTAATGACCGGGAATTAAATGACGTTTTACCTCATGATGGCTGATATAATGTGGATTACTTTTATTACCAAAAACAATGAACTCACTGCTTTCTCAGAAATGTCAACAAATAGCAGACCTAGCAGACATGCTATTTTCAACGGCGTATAACAAGTGAACGGGAGGTCGCGATGACATGTTTTTTTCTTCACGGAAGCACAGAGAAACCCTCCGTGATTAGTAACCGTCAGGGGATCGATCATACTGGAGATAAGCATTCTGACGTTCCTGAAAGATTAGTCAGAATTCTTAAAAATGTGGCAGAAGCTACAGCCTGTTTCAGAAAACCCCTGGCAGTGAATGTGTTAAGAGGTAGTTGTTACCTTCCAGTTGGGGCCAAGGGGTCCTCTGCCAGTCTTGCTTGACTTGAAAATGGCGGGGTCCTCATCCTGCTTGTAGTCCTACAGACAGAACAGTTTACACAGTTAGAAAACAAACACCCACGACTGGTTGAAGTGGCATTAAAAACTGTTTACATTCTGCTGGAGCCAGGATTTTGGCAAGCTGGGTCTTTAGAGCAAGTGTGAGGTTACATGAGGTGTCTTTAGAGCACAACACCTTCATCCCCATATAACCTCAAACTACATATCCATAGAATAAATACAAGGGTGTGAAATTAAATTCATAGCTCACAGTAAAATAAAATACAAAATGTTAACAAAAAAATGGATCAAAAGTCTAATATCCAATATGTACATAGCAATAATACATCTAATATGTACATAACAATATCAAGTGCAAACCTTGTAAGAGCTGTGTGTGTGTGTGTGTGTGTGTGTGTGTGTGTGTGTGTGTGTGCGTGCGTGCGTGCGTGCGTGCGTACGTGCGTGCGTGCGTGCGTGCGTGCGTGCGTGCGTGCGTGCGTGCGAGAGACTATGGATGTATCAGGGGATAGAAAGGGTCTCGCACCACCAAGTGGAATGATATTTAGAAGTGTATTTCTTCTTGCGAACCGTTTTATCCATTTGCACTCTGAGCTGAAGAGAGGGTTCAGCCTAGAGAGGACTCTCCTACCTCCATGCCATGATTGCCATTCAATTTACAATCTGGGCATTAAGCAGACGCTCTTTATCCAGAGCGAGGGAAACCAAGAACCTAGCATCAGTCTTAACAGTATAATATAAAAAAAATAAAAATAAATCTATACATTGAAACTATAGAAACTATAGGATACCAGGTCAACAAATGAACCTGCCATCTGTCTAAATAACATGCTATCTAAATTAGATTCCATCTGTTGTACAGCATCAGAGAACATTATGTGACCTTTTTCTCAACCACAGTCATTATTTTGGGCATGACATTATAGGCAGTTATAGTTTTCTTCTTCTAAAAATGTACAAAAATCAAAGATTGTGACAATAGTCAATCTACACGTGTCACATTGCAACGCGTTGTGAGCTTGTAGATCGGCTGTTTGTGCTATTCATCAAACAGAGTATAGTTCTTAAGACACCCGAATATTCGTCCAACAATTAGGAAAATACTCTGGTTATTATGAGAGAAGAGTGAGATGCACACTCATGCAATGCTTATATACACTATTACATTTACAATGCACATCCATAAAATCTTCTGATGCCATTTATTTATCAACGTTTTGGCACACAGTGCCGCCCGCCTTTTAATGACTTCACCGCCGTTGGTTAGCAGCATCTCGGTTACTGCTGTGTGCCCTACGTAAATGCTAATTAAACACAGATTTCCAAGTTAGGTCTTAATCGTGGTTAAAGCAAAACCGATTACGATTGCCGTTCTTTAGCGCAATCTTTTGATTTATTTGGCTATTCAAATGCCACGTCAGATTTATTCCTGGTTTCTTAACATTTGCATATCAGAGTATGTAGCTGTAAGATGGACAAACCTCACAGGATAAAGGAAGTATTTACAAGTCTATAGAGAAACCAGATTTTTTTTTTGTAAAACACGCAACTCCGGGTTGCCGTAATTGTACTAATGCTATGCATAATGTACAGTAAATGCTTCCAATTATCGCCATAACCGGATTATTCCCAGTATAAACCAGGGGTATTAGTGTGCAATGTTGACACACACTGTTCACATTTGTTTGGGATGTGGGCTCTCTGTCAGCTGGGAGTTGGAAGCCTGCAAGGTCTGGAGGAGTTGACGATGCCACCAGTGGCAGCCCGAGTTCACGACCAGGCGTGCATGTGTGTGTATGCGCTTGCATGTGTGTGTTTGTGTGTGTCGTGATGTGTATGCAAGCACTCATTTGGAGCATCTGCCGACAGCACAGGTGAGATGACCCTCTGCAGCTTTCGCTGAAATAACCCCCAAATTGAGCCACTGGAGACGGCTCACAGGCAAAAAAGCAATGGCACTATAATTGCGTATTACATGTGTGTGTGTGTGTGTGTGTGTGTGTGCGATGAGTACAGCTGTGCCAACCAACCACCAACACTGCTCCACCCATGCATTCCAATATACTGTATACATACAGCTATGCCCTGCCAAACCCTCTCTCTCTCTCTCTCTCCGCTAAACTAAGCTCAGCATCCGCTAGAACAGACCGGGTTCTAAATCCCACAACAGTAGTAGGCGTAAAAAGAAAAGGAGGTAGTGAGCAAACATCCTGATGAGCACACGTATACACGTATGTGATTAACCCATTCAAACCGGTCATTTTTAGATTTCTTTAAGCTATTCAAAAATATCAGATCTACAAGCTCATAGCGCGGCACTCAGTGCCACGCTATGAGCTTGAGATCTGCTATTTTTTAGAAAAATCGTGGGGAAATTTGTGCAAATCTTTGAATATATATATACATTTTTTAAAGCGAACATTTGTAACTAAAATCTTCGCTTTTGGGGGATTCTACAAATGTCTTCTAAATCCTAACCGTTTTAAACGTATGTTGCTATAATATCAGTGGTTCTCAAAAAATATATGTATTTGGCTGTGGACCACCATCTAAAAATATGTTGTCCCAGAAACCCCCAGAAGTTGTAACAAAGTTAAAAATGTTCCCTTTAATAAATATATATATATATATTCACACATTTTCACGATTTGTCCAAAAAATTGCATATCTACAAGATCGTAGCGCGGCGCTACAAGCTCGTAGATCTGCTATTTTTGAATAGCCAAAGAAATCAAAAAATGACACACATATGCGTTCCCGTTCTTAAAGGGTTAACACTTCTCTGGTTGAATTATTTATTTAGAAGAGCACAGGCTGGAGAGAGAGCAAAGAGTTGAATACATAAAACCGGTGAGAAAAAAAAAAGAAATAATACAAATAAATGAAATGCCTTTCAAATTATCCACAGCTCATGGGCCCAGCAATTTTAAATAAATCATGATGTGCCTGCAGCTAAAAAGCTACTTTTCAGGGCTACTTGGCCCGACAGGAGGGTGCCAGATAAGTAGAAAGAGATACCCCAGAAACCCACCATACATGCGCACACGTGTGTGTGTGTGTGTGTGTGTGTGTGTGTGTGCGCACACACAGACACACACACACACACACACACACACACACACAGTAATTTGGCTGTTTTAACCCATTTAGACCGGTAGCATCTGTGTATTTTTTAGATTTCTTTGGCTATGAAAAAATAGCAGATATACAAGCTTATAGCGCGGCACCCGAGTAATTTTTAAAGCAAACATTTCTACAGTTTTTTGAAAAACGTATGTTTCTATATCAGTGGTTCTCAAGGACCACCGAAATTATATGTATTTGGCCGCGGACTCCCATCTCAAAGTGTTTTGTTCCAGGGACCCCCAGAAGCAAAGATTTGAGTTAAAAATCTTAGGTTTAAAAAAAAAAAAACTCGCTTTAAAAAATATATTCAAAGATTTGACACATTTTAAATCCCCCCCCCCCCCCCCCCAAAAAAAATAGCAGATCTACAAGCTCGTAGCGCGGCACCGAGTGCAGAGCTTGTAGATCTGCTATTTTTGAATAGCCCAAATAAATCTTAAAATGACACAGATGCGTTCCCGGTCTCAATGGGTTAATGCTGAGAGGTCCATCACTATAACAATACACTGTGCAGCACTAATGAGGTCTGTGAATCGATGTGCCATGCGGACAAAACGAGCTACTCCTCAGTAAAAGGAGTGTGTATGTGTGTTAGTAAAGGAGTGTGTATGTGTGTTAGTAAAGGAGTGTGTATGTGTGTTAGGCTCCACAAACACACACTGAGAGAGAGAGAGAGAGCAATAGAGAGCAAGAGTGTGTATTTGCCTAGTTCCGGTATACAGAGCACTGTAGCGCCTTAATTACACTAACAAACTCATCTATGCTGGCGGTGAGCCTCAGGCCCTGCAGCCATGCCTCAGGCTGAGGGCTGATAGGGCCCACAGACACAACACACTCCTCCAGCAAGGCAAACATGTCTGCCTCGTTAACCACCCACGGCAAACAAACACACACACGCGCACACACACACACACACACACCCCCACACACACACACACACACTGCACACGTGTGCACACACACTCCATCCCCTCCCTCATGCACGCACAGTCGCGCACACATAACATTAACACATTCACACAGTGAAGAGCCCGGCAAAATGAGGCAATGTTATGCCAAATAAGAGCAATAATGTGAAACACTTTCAAACACTATAGCACATTCAAAATGGAAGATTAACCAAAATCCATACCACTTTCATAATAAACCTGCAAAGAAGTCAAAATCTGTGAACTTTTTTTTAGGCAATTAAGAGCAATGAGGTCTGGCTCAATAGTTTATAAGCTTTACTTTAAAGTCTCCATATTTGACTAGGACGCTTCGGCCAATTGGCCACCGATTGGTATCAGATGATTCACTCTAAATGGTAATGCTAATCAACCCAGTCGTGCTTCATTTCATCGTTTGTGAGGCAGAGAATGCACGCCGTTAGCATCATCAGATGCCCAGTACGCATCATGCTAGGATCAGTGTTCCCCTGCCATTGTACTCTACAATCCATTATATATATAGCAGTGGTTATAAACCTGTGTCCTCATACTCACCCACCCACAGGTTGACAGTGAAGTGACAATTTAAGGACTTCTTTTTTTAAGGATATTTTTGGGGCTTTTTTTCTGCCTTTATTGATAGAGATAGTAGACTGACAGGAAATGGGGAGAGAGAGAGATGGGGAGTGACACGCAGCAAAGGTCATCGGGATTGGGAGTAGAACCCGCGACATGCTGTCCGCGGCATTAGCAGTCACAATTTAAGGACTTTTAAGACATTTTACCTTAAAAAACTACAATGTTAAGAAAATGACCATATCAAAAGTAATCGAACTATACTCTAACAATTGGTCATACATTGGCTAAATTGTCAAACAATATACGAGGCAAAAAAATATAATTGTGAAAATATCTGATCTACAAGCTCACAACGCCGCGTTGTGAGCTTGTAGATCAGATATTTTCACAATATTTATCTGTGGAACCGAGTCAACTAAATGCAATGCCTCAACTCCTACAATTCCAAGTGCTTGTCAGGGTGGGGGGTCCCCTGTTCAAATATGATTATTTTGGGGGGTTCCCAGTTCAAATGTGATTATTTTGGGGGGTTCCCAATTCAAATGTGATTATTTTGGGGGGTTCCCAGTTCAAAAGGTGATTATTTTGGGGGGTCCCCAGTTCAAATATGATTATTTTGGGGGGTCTCCAGTTCAAATATGATTATTTTGGGGGGTCCCCAGTACAAATATGATTATTTTGAGGGGTCCCCAGTACAAATGTGATTATTTTGAGGGGTCCCCAGTACAAATGTGATTATTTTGAGGGGTCCCCAGTACAAATATGATTATTTTGGGGGGTCCCCAGTACAAATGTAATTATTTTGAGGGGTCCCCAGTACAAATGTGATTATTTTGGGGGGTCCCCAGTTCAAATAAGATTTTTTTTTATATATATTCACACATTTTCACGATTTGTCCAAAAAATTGCATATCTACAAGATCGTAGCGCGGCGCTACAAGCTCGTAGATCTTGGGGGGGGGGGGGCTCGTAGGGGGGGGGGGGGGGGGGTTGCATTATAGAATAGTCACTGTTAGTTCAAAATGAAAAGGGGAAAAAGGTATTGCATATTCCCTGGCTGTTGGGAACAGTGAGAAGCTAACTAAAAGGGACATTTCGCCGATTTTGCATCAAATCACTATTTTTATCTAGGTCTACGACCCATAAACATGATCCTGGTGTGTTTTTTGTGTTTTATCTGTATTTTTTGATTTGTATCCATATCCTCAGAGGCTATGAGTCATTTGACTCATAGTCTCTTTATCTCACCTATTTCCTGACTACAATGTAGACCACACCCCCACGCAGCCTCCCCTCCCCACAAGGAAGGGCAGTGCCCCAAAGCATTATGGTCATAATTGTAGTAATGCAGTAGTCCAGTCAAACCCCAGTCAAACACACAGACTTCTATGTTTTTCTGGCCATAGGGTGCAAATTTCAAATTTTGCTACTGTTATCTACTACAAATATTATTAACATTGAGTGACTGTAAGTTCTTCCAGGGGTGAAATTCTCCTTTAAAAACATCCAGGGAGCCGTTTTTTCAGTCTTTAGCTCGAAGACACTTCGACACGATACCAGGAGGAGTCAAACCTAGAAGCTTGAGATTCCAAGGCTTACCGCTCTACCTCCAGAGGCACCGGCCCCCTAGTGTGGCCCCAACATCAACCCAGTAAAAACATTACTTTTAATTAGATTTCTCTATAATGCATGAACATAACAGAATACCAACAAGTTGCACAGTAGGTGTTACAATTGTGATCTCAATTAATGGTCATAACAATTTGAATGATAAAAGGCTGCAATTCAGCCATATTTTGCTACATTTAGGAGGATCACTGTGGATTAAAATAACCCACAGGGAAAATAACCGTTCCCAATAAGATTGTGCTATACCACAAATACCAAGGAGACGCAGGCCACAGTTTGCAGCCCACAGCAGTCAGTTGTGAAAGTTTAACAAATAAGTCAACCAAATTGTGATGATAATTGTGAATGATGTAACATATTTGCCCAACAATAACTTGTTACATTCTATGTAATTGGTCCAATATGTAAATGGTTCCGTTCGCATTCTACGTGTGTTCTGTGTCAGGTTATAGAAGCCACTTATTCACAACTTAAAGGAATATTTATCTACAATGATTTAATGTATGAAGCGTGTACCAAAAACAACCAATAATACATGATGAACATCTTCTCTGTATTGCTTGGCATCAATACAGGAACTTTCCCCCGACCAAACCAAGCCCCCACAACTTGTGGTAGAACAGTGAGGCTGAGATCACCTGGTGGTTAAATGTGGGATTGCAAGACTTTAAAACGCATTTAAAACGCTACTGCGTGTGCTTCTACCGTTTGAAACCCTAGCGTGCCTGCTCGGTGTTCAAGTCTTACGCAAAATGCCGAAGAAGAGGGTACTTCCGGGTACTTCATGTGCTGGGTGAGCAACTTCATTGAAATTAATAGGTGTTGGGCGGGGCTGTCTGTTCTCTGGATATATTATAACTCTATGGACCAAACAATGAAATCACAATACCCAGAATGCTTCACTCTAGCTTCGAGAGATTCTTCCTCACTGGAGGCCTCTCGCTCAGCCAGAGGAGACGTGGAACAACAAACGTGAAGGAAATTGAACATCCAAACTGGTTAGGTTACTTCCTTCATGTTCGTTCCCAGTTCTACTAGTATAACAGTCAACCAGGTCAATGACAAAGAACGTTTATTACAACATTTTATGAAGATTCAGTGATTAGCTGACACTGAAATCTTTTTAACATTTTAAAGACGTTTAAAATACTTTGCAAGCAAATAATCGTCATTATAATAGTCACAGAGCCCTTGGATCTGCCGATTCCCTTTATTTAGTTTTCCCTAAAACCTGTTAAAGCACAAAGACTGCTTTACACCCAGACAGTAGGTGGATCTGAGAGCAGCTAGAACTGATATGACGTTTTCAAAAACACACAATCAAGTCACACCATACCAATGTTTCACCAAGGGACAGCATAACCGATGCCCAGTTGCCTCATGTTAATTTTACAATAAAACCAGACCTCCTTTTAAATGCTGTACGCTTGTTTTACACAGCCGTTACGTACAGCATATTGAACTGCACTTTTAAACATTATATACAGTACAAATATCTCTGCTGTCCGGCAGCAACCAGCCAACTCCAAAATGTTCATTTTTCAGGAAATGACAAAAACAAAAACAAAAAAAAAGTGGTTAGGAGGTTTTGTTCATCATTGATAAGAACAGCTGAATGGACCTCTAAGCTCACAATGAGGTTGGAGGTCAAAAGGGGGTGGAGCCTGGAGTCAGCAAAACCAGCTAACTCCACCCCCCTTTGGTGGAGTTAGATGGTTTAGCAGAAGGTTTGAGGATCCAATGGAGTTAGCTGGTTTTGTCAAAAGCGCTTTTTAATACTTTTCATTGGTTCAATATTTTTTTAATCAACACACAGACGTAAAGGGTGTTCAATAGCAGTGATTTATGGAAAAAAAATGCAAAAGCAGAATAATGGAGTTAGCTGGTTTCTCCTGGACATCAACGACACAATACAGGTGGGATGGCTCAGGGTAGAGGACAGAGTACAGCAACTTGCAATGGGCCTGGTCTACAAGATACACTACACCTCAAACAAAAAGACACCCATGTACCTGTCAAACTACTTCAAAAACGTCAAAGACGTCCACAAACACAACACCAGAGGGAGCTCCACAAATCACGTTCAGCACAGATTCGGCTCAAACAAGGGGTTAAATTTGTTCTACTGCTATGTCACCAAAATGTGGAACGTTCAACCCACAGTCATAAAAAAGTGTGAATCCTTACTCTCCTTCAAAAACGCTCTAAAAGAGCACTTACAGGTGGCTGTAAATAAATCAAGCCCATCACCAGAAATGCACCCCCCCCCCCCCCCCCCGCCCGCCCCATGTTTACTGTACTTTTTCCTTTTGATTGCAACTCGTTTATATGATGTTTTGCATAGCATTGTATATGTGTCTGTCACTAAGTGTTTCGATGAATTGAACACACAGGACCCCAATGGAAACAAGTCATAGTACTTTCTTGGGTTCAATCCTTTTAGCATTGTATTTGTATTAAACTGTACTTCCTGTGTTTTTTTCTTGCAAACTGTTAATAAAGTATTCAATCAATCAACCACACAAAGTTTGGGCGACTGAACTGTGTAATGGCCATGCCTGTCCACATGGTGGTGCCAACACATTGCTTAATCCTGCAGGGTGACATGTCATGATGAGCACTTCCTTTGATATGTTTTTGCGTTATCGTTTCTTAGATACATATGGATTCTTTGTATTACAGATCAGTTCATGGTGTAAATAAATGTGTTAACAGTCCTTTTGAAAACATACATACATAGATTATCATTGTTGCATAAGAAGAATAAGAAGGAAAACGATTGTATTACTTACGGCAGCGGCCACCTGCTCTCTGTCTGCAATGTCAATGGGTACGACCTCTACAGCCTTCCATGTGGTGTTGTCCAGCTTATGTACCTATAACCAAACACAGCCATGTATCACTACACAGAACTATACCAGGGCTGTCATCATTATGAACGTTTACATCAGTGGTTCTCAACCAGTGGTCCGGGGACCACCAGTGGTCTTTGGGAGGGTACCAGGGGAAGCAAAATTATTTAACATAGGGTAACAATTTTAACCAACCAAAATAGCAGATCTACAAGCTCAACGCGGCACCGAGTGCCGCGTTGAGCTTGTAGATCTGCTATTTTTGAAAAATATTGATTTTTTTTGCCCATCTTTGAATATATATATATATATATATATATATATATATATATATATATATATATATATATATATATATATATATATATGTTTTAAGCGAACATTTTTAACTCAAATCTTTGCTACATTTCCGTTTGGCTTTTAGGGCTTTGACGTTGCACAGGGCAAATATGACAAATAACTTAAATATACAAAGAAATTACCGACATTTTTAATAATTTTATACTTTATAAAATGTAAATAAAATAAATGTAAATAACCGATTTACGAGCTCACGACGCGGACGCGTTGTGAGCTCGTAGATCTGCTATTTCCACTATATTTTGAAAATGTTTCAAAATGCATGAACATTTTTGACGATTACGATCATGCAAAATATTCTCTTACGATTATCTGAAATATTTGCGATTAGATGATTATGTAATAATTGTGACAGCCCTACACATAACCACGTACATACACACAGTACACGCTTAATAATGCACATTTAGGCTTGTGTTCTGGAGGAGCTCACGTTTTCTATCGTCCCCAGGTCAGGTTTATGCCACGTCTCAATTTTAATCATGAAGTCATCCTTCATATACTCATTCTGGAAGACAGGGACAGAAGATCAAAGCTAAATGACAAACATGTAAAAACACAATCCCAGTACACTTCCATTACACCAGTCCATCCATAGAGATACATGCAGTCAAGAAAGTAAACAGTAAACACACACAGACGAGACGTTTGTATTACTATACTTGCCTTTGTTTGTTTTAAGCTCTTTTTTTTTTTGATCAAAACCTAAAGCCCGAGTTATACATACTGTTATGCACCGTAAATAGCTGATCTACAAGCTCACAAAGCTTCACTTCACGATGCGTTTTAAGCGTGTAGATCAGCTATTGTTGGCGTGTGACACCTAGTTAGGATTAGGTATTTAGATGTTCGGTTTAGGGGTTGCCTTAAATCTATCCTCTAAATGCCTAAGCTCAATGTTTTTCCTAATTGTAAGCCTCTACAAACCTTTTTATTTAACCACAAAACATCTATTTGTCTAGTGTGGACCTCAAATTCTGCTATACTCGTGGGGACATTTGGCACTCACAAGTATAGTCTCTCGCACGCACGCACGCACGCACGCACGCACGCACGCACGCACGCACGCACGCACGCACGCACGCACGCACGCACGCACGCACGCACGCACGCACGCACGCACGCACGCACGCACGCACGCACGCACGCACGCACGCACGCACGCACGCACGCCACCTGTTAAACTTGTCCATTGCAAACTATTTGGAAATACCATTTATGTTAGGAATATATGATACGTAGTCCATGATGGCCTTTACAGAATATGACATTTTGCCAAAGATTACATACAGAGCCGTCTGGGAGAAATGCGGGGCCCTGTGCGAAGTCGCGTGCGCGCTCCGTCCTCGTGCGTGCGAGCGTTTTTTTTGCGGTTTTGGGCGGATATTTCTTTTTATAACTAAATGTGATTCTGTTCACTAAATTATTATTATTTTTTGGCGGGGCTCCCCCAAGTGCGGGGCCCTGTGCGGCCGCACCGCTCGCACTACCCTTCCTGTGGCCCTGTTTTCAAGTAAAATACGTGGCTGAATACGTTTAGAGATGCCTGCTGCAGACTTGAGAATGTGTTACGCGCGCACACACACACACACACACACACACACACACACACACACACACACACACACACACACACACACACACACACACACACACACACACACACACACACACACACACACACACACACACACACACACACACACACACACACACACACACACACACACACACACACACACACACACACACACACACACGGTTGTAGGCTGATCAGCGCTCTAGGCGAGATTTCTCTGATGCACCCCCGTGCGAGCACGAAGCGCGCGTGCGGCGGACCCCCGCGCGCGCGCGGATTATTATACGTTTTTGGCTTCTTTATTTCGGTTTTAGGGTTAGGTTAGGGTTATGTTATTTAATTCTGATTTTACCGATTTATTATCATTATTATTTTTTTCCCAGACTTTTTTTGTCGCCTCTCCAAACTGCCGCTCTAGGCGGCCGCCTAGGTCGCCTGTATGGACGCGCCGGCCCTGCACACACACACACGTATCTTTGACAAACAGTCAACACTGAGGTAAACAAATCTATTGGTAAGTATATACATTACGTCTGAGCACCCTGTCATATAAGAAAGTAAAACACCACTTGTGGTTACTTACTGTCACAACTGGATGAAGGTAAAGCATGAGAGAGAGAGAGAGAGAAGAAAACAGTTGTTAGACGTATATCACACAAACATAAACAAACACTATAAAAAGGTATGTTAAAGCAGGGAGGGAGGGGAGGAGGAGGAAGGAGGAAGGGAGAACAAGGTCTGCAGTCAGGCTGGGAGGAGGAGGAGGAGGAGACTCACTAGTTCGGCAGTAAGGATAAGCATTCCAGGCTTTTTCATGGAAGACCAAGGAACCTTCAGGGGCAATCATCTTGACAAACGCAGGGACTTTACTGCAGGGTGAGGAGATGGAATGAGGGGTGGAGATGCATGATAGGTGACACATTACCCCTAGGGCTGTTGCTTCTTTTCCAAAACTCATGTTAAAAATTGAATTTGTTTGAATAAAATCTGACCCCCTTGCCACCAAACAAACCACATGGTAAGGTAATTGCTCTTAGAGTCGGCAAACAAGCCTCATCTTCAATGATGTTGCCATCACCTACAGCAGTGGTTCTCAACCTTTTCAGGCCGTGACCCCCCAAAATAATCATATTTGAACTGGGACCCCACATTTTGTTTCACTCCGTTCCACAGATAAATATTGTGAAAATAGCAGATCTACAAGCTCACAACACCTCGCGTTGTGAGGCATTGTGAGCTTGTAGATCGGCTATTTTCACAATTCTTGCCTCTTTCTTATATTATTTGACAATTTGGCCAACGTTTTATGGTATAGTTTGTTGATTACTTTTGATGCAGTAATGGCATTTTTCCTTTAGTCTTTAGTTATTTCTATAGTTATTAAAAAGGTCTTAAAGTCCTTAAATTGTCACTTCACTATCATCTGGGGACCCCCCCCAAAATTATGTAGGGACCCCCCTGGGAGTCCCGACCCACAGGTTGCAAACCACTGACCTACAGAGTAGGTGATTTTATGTTGAGATTATCCCTTCAGCTAACCTGACTCCACCAGATGGGGCGGTATCGAGTTCACGTTAAGTTCACAATACAGCTTCCATCTAGGAACACTCAGAGATTGGAGTTTACACCGACCCACCCCCCGGTCGAACCAATCAGCGGGCGGGATCTAAGCGAGATCTGGTGTGACGCCATCGAGAAGCGCCTGTTGCATTGTAGTTCTGTCACTATTCATCATGGACGTTACCACGAAACAACACCACTACAAGTTGCGCAGCTACTATACGTCATGTAGACACTTCAATATGATTGGTTGGAGTTATAGCACGCCCAGGCGGTGATAGACAAGACGGTCACCTGCCAAGTAGCTTGAAAAAAAAAGGGACCGCCGTCTTGCAGCGGTTGGGCTATACCGAGATACCAGATGGAAGTAGGTCGTGAAACAAGTGTGTGAAGCAAGCTTCTTCCATCTGGCGGAGTCAGGTTACCCTTCAGCAGCATCGCCTTACTCGTCAACTCCAATGGAGTTTACTCCATTTTGACAAGAATAACAGGAACAATGTCTTTTTGATGTAAGTTGCATTGCTTTCCTGCAGTAGTCTAGACCAGTGGTTCACAAACTTTTTCATGTCAAGGACCCCCAAATTGACACTTATTAGCCCGCGGACCTCCATTTGAAAAGATATGCCAGGGACCCCCATAAGAGAAGATTTTTATGGCTCTGGCAGCGATTTTCAACCGTTTTAATTTCAAGGACCCCCAGTTTGACATGCATTATGCTACGGACCCCCATTTTATGGCATTTCTATCTCTGGGACCCCAATTTATATTGTAAAATCTATGTTAATTTAACTCTGAGAGTGTACAAATGGAACCAAATGGACCCGTTAGGGTCCATTTGGTTCCATTTGTACACTCTCAGAGTTACAGACCCATAAGGGTCAATTTAGTTCCTAACTATCCATCATTTAGCTGGGGACCCCCTGGAACTCCCCCATGGACCCCACTTTGAGAATCAATGGTCTAGACCCACTATGGCACTTGGATAAAGTTTGCTTTAGTCTAATAGAATATGGAGCCACGGCTAAGAAGGCTTCCTGTTGGAATTACAAGGCAGGTAGAGTAAGTGATTTTTAAGGTTTTTGTCAAAAGGTTAAAGCACTATATTCTGATAGTAATCTTTGCTATGGAGCGTTTGTTCAGGAGTCTCTCCAGCTCTTTAATAAACAGAAAATACATTTTTAGTCTGCTCATTTCTCTGTGTCACTGTCATCACTTCCAATTTCACCCGTTTAATCTGTATCCTGACTGAGTTCTCTATCCTGATTAGATTAAATTGCTATACTGACCTGCAAATGCATTTTCTGTTTTAATAAGAGCAGGAGAAACATGGAGAATCCAGTTACTGAACAAACACTCTATAGCAATGAGTACTATCAGAATATAGAGCTATTTGACACTTGTTTTAACCAAAGAAAATCACGTACCCTACCTTTAACACGTCCGGGAAGTGCTACAATTTTGAGTTCAACATTCTATAATTCACCAGGTAAAGTGACAGCCCTAATTACCACACACATGACTTACTGACTAGTCCTAAAGCAACATTTAACCCATTCAGACCTGGAACGCATCCGAGTCATTTTTAGATTTCTTTAGGCTATTCAAAAATAGCAGATATACAAGCTCATGGCGCGGTACCGAGTGCCACGCTACGAGCTTGTAGATCTGCTATTTTTGAAAAATCTTGAAAACATATTTTTTAGATTTTTTTTCAAAAAACTGTTAGGATTTAGAAAACATTTTTAAGAATCGCCTCAGGTCTTAATGGGTTGGAAGCAAAATGCATGCACGTAAAGGCCATGTCTGTAAACTGGGAGAGACCTCTTCAAATCACAGGAAGGACAACACTGCCACTCGCTGGTAGCATGAAGATAGTACACTAGTATCTATAGGGAGCTTTGCACTGATGCCATTGAGCGGAGGCTGCAAGTCAAAACAACTGATATCACTGGAATACGTTTGTAAAGTGGCTCAAGTGGTCGAACCCGTTACCCCACTATGCCCTTCCCACTGGGCTAGGCTGCAAGCAACACTGATGAAACATAAAAAGGAACTGTGTGTGTGTGTGTGTGTGTGTGACACTTACCTCTTTAAGTGGTAGATTTTGTGTGTGTACTGTCCTTTCTCGCCATCTTTTTCATAAGGTTCATTTTTGAGGACTTCGATGCCTTCACCACCGCCCGTCTCGTTTTTACTAGCCTCGGCCACCGAGAACAACTGTCCCACTTGGTACTGAAACGCAACAAGAACGTTCTTAACAAAAACACATTTAGATTCATGATTTCTTACAGAGCAATAATAATAATTATTATTATTCTGCATGATCATCATGTCTCCATGTTGAAAAAAAATCAAACATTTAAAAAAAGGAATGGAAATAGCAGATCTACAAGCTCAAAACGTTGTAAGCTTGTAGAACGGGTTTATAGGTATACATTTATTGAATATGTCAGTCATTTCTTTGTATATTTAGGTTATTTGTCATTTCTGCCCTGTGCAACTTTCAAAGCCTAAAAGCCAATGTAATTTTTATTCATAATGTTCCAGTGTTCAACGACAAAAACACAATCGCAATTATTTGTGTGACAATTAACTGATTCACTGCCAATCACGTAGATCTACGCGAACCTATTTAAAGCCGCCACGTGCCAATCGCGTAGATCTACGTGAACTTAAAAAAAAAAAAAATATATATATATATATATATATATATATATATATATATATATATATATATATATATATATATTCTTTTTTTTCCAATTTGACCCAAAGACCAAGGAGATATGATTTTTCGAAGATCTAGACTCCTATCCACTTCCTTGTTAACTTAAAACTTAAAAATTCTGTATCTCGGCTCCTGAGTACTTTTTTTTTTCAATGAAAAACTCTGGCACTGGCTAAAAAAATATGAAAATACCTCTGGCAGTTAATGGGTTAATCATCATGTAAAATGTCATAATCGTGGCAGCCCTAACCAAGGACTTAAAGGGCAAGACCACTTTGGTAGAGGTCTGGGTTGTGTAGTTACCTCGCCATGATGTAGCTCCAAAGGTGGACAAGAAATAAAAAATAATTGCTCCATTGATTAGAAATTGATCCTTCAAAATATGTTCCTCATTGACTTACATTGTATGCTGAAACAGCTCTCAAAGTCGCTCTTTTAGCATGTAAACGAACATAAACAAAGTTGATTCAGACAATATAGAACATCATCAAACCCAGTACTGTTTGTTTTTTTGATAAAAATGCTAACTTACTGTTAATTTTGCTATTTTTATTAAAAAGAAAACCCGGACTGGATCGGCGGATCCGGATCTTCAAATAGTAAAATCATCAGGAAGTTGACATTTTTATTAAAAAAATAAACAGTACTGGGTTTGGTGAGGTTCTATATTGTCTGAATCAGCTTCGTTTGTGTTCGTTTACGGGCTAAAAGAGTGACTTTGAGAGCTGTTTCAGTGTACAATGTAAGTCAATGAGGAGCATATTTTGAATTATCAATTTCTAATTAATGGAGCAATTATTTTTCATTTCTTGTCCACCTTTGGAGTTACATCATGGCAAGGAAACTACACAACCCAAACCTCTACCAAAGTGGTCTTGCCCTTTAACTTGACTCTGATAAACATTAAACCACCTTTAGGGTCTCAGGGTAAGTGAGGCATAAGTCTTAAATGGACTCAGTCAGAACCATTCACATTCAGCCTGATCACTAGAGTTCTCAAATTCTGCCCGACAAGGCCCGAAATCTATGCTAATTATTCGGGCCGGGCCAAGCCTCTGGTTCTGACGGAAATGGCAGTGGATGTGTTGGATGCAGCTTAAAGTGAACTTTACTCTGGTATCTAGTTTGTCGCCGTCCGACCTTCCTAGCCCGTGTTGTTAAAGAAAAACGGGCGACAATGGCCGGAACTCAATCGAAAATCGGTGAATATGGACGTTTTGTTTTGGCCATTATCTCTGGAAGGGAAGGTCCAATCTGCTCAGTTCAAAGCTCGTTGGATGCGTGACTTTGAGGACATTAAGTACATAATGATACCTTTTCAAGCCCCAACTCTTCTAACTCGTCCATGGCACTGTGGACCAAGTACCATCAGACGAATTAGCTCGTCCATGGCAGTCAAAGAGTTGTTAAGGACACAGTGTCATGGAAGGAAGGAATATGAAAACAGAATCGTTATGTGATTCAACCGTGTGTCTCGGTGTCCAGGCTTAGGGTTCGTTTTGTTGATGGCTTTGTTTTTGTATATACGTTTTAACTGTGGTAAAAATAACATAACACTACGCTTGGGGAAGATGTTGGCTATCATCCCGCACTGGCTCTACGCATCACAGCCAACCCAAGCTTACCACAGAGCTGAACAGCAGCCAGACAAACTCGTCCCTCCCAGCCCAATGGCTGGGAAAGACAGGCCTTCTGCAAATAGACCTCCTTCATCCTTCATCCTTCCAGATCAATCCTCAACGGAATCCCAAGGTTATTATTTGCCTCTGGTAACTTAAAGCCAATCCCACACGCCGTTAGTTGAAATCAATACTTTGGTTCCTCCTTTTAATGATGGTTGAACAATAAACCGATTTGCCATCGCCTCAGAACTTCTAGTACGTTTCCCTAAGAACACACTTAAAACATGTTTTAATCTGCCACCTAATTGCAGACAGATTCTGTGGCCATATAAGGCTGTGAGCGTTGCACTGCTGGCTCTCATAACACAATCCTTTCTAAACAACGAGAAACAAAACAACTGCCCCATCACATTAAAGAATCACAGGGATGACAAACTATGTCTTAGTTTGGAAGGGACTGTGGGCTGTGTTTACTCATCAGAACCAGCAGCCACACAGGACAGTAAAAGGGCAAGACAGTGCATTCATTATCAACGCTCTCTTTTTCCCTACTTCGTTTGTGGGTATGAATGAAGCTTAGGGCTGTCACCATTAAAGATTTAAGTTGACGATGAATTGTCACACTAATAATTGCGATTAACGATATAATTGTGTTTTTGGCATTGAACATAAAAAAATACATTTCTATTTGCCTCGTAATAAAAAAAATGCAAAGGGCAGATATGATACATAACTGAAATATACAGTACAAAGAAATTACTGACATATTTATTAATTTTACACTTTAAAAAAAAAGCTGAAATAGCAGATGTACAAGCTTGTAGATCAGCTATTTTTTATGCATGAAAATGTTTCAACATGGAAACGATTAGGAGAAAATAATTGCAATTATCTCAAATAATTGCGATTAGACGATTATGTCATAATTGTGACAGGCCTAATAAAGCTATGATTGTGGAGAAGTGCACCGCAGAGAGGCTACTTGTTCACATGGCTCTTAATTGTGGCTATAATGTAATGTACTGTACTCACCTCCTCCACACTACAGGGTAAAACCACGCGGCTGGAAAAGAGAGATCAAACAAATTAGAAAACGTTCACATAAAAAGGAACCATACAAACATACATTTATATCGTTTTTGAATAATCTAAGCATTAAACAAAATGCTCAGGCTCAGAAAAGGTTTTAATGTCTAGCACAAGGTTCATACAAGGAAAACTGTCTGTTCCAACAAGATTTACGACTCCAGAGAGTTTTCATCAAGCCGGCACATGGTGTATGTTTGAAACGTTTGAAATGTTTGAAATGTTTGAAACACACTGAATGCATGAAACTTGGCGACTCAAACCGATTGTTCTTGCATGAAAACATTCCCCTTTTCAAGAAGTTCTACATGTGTCAGTCATCTGTCGGACTAAAGTCCTACTGTAGGGATAAACAAGTCTCTTCTTATGCAAGGTCAGCGTATAATGTAACAGCTGACCCGGCCATGTGTGTTCCATGACCATGACCATGGTCAGCTCTATGTCACTGGTTCCCAAACTGTTCAGCTCAGGACCCAAAAAGGGAAATTTGATATCTCCCCCAGGACCCAAACTAGTGAAAATGGCAGATCTACAAGCTCACAACGTGGTGCGAATGTGCTATTTTCACTACTTCTTTAAGGTTTTTTTCTTTGGAAATGTATGGAATTTATTTGATTTCTTTTATTATTTATGACGTTCTTTAAAAAAAAAAATAGGACTACAGCTGGGGAACCACTGCTCACAGAGTGGCCCCTCCTCACTGCTAAGGCAGTGGTTCTCAAACCTTTTCATGTGAAGGACCCCCAAAATGATACATATTTGGCTGCAGACCCCCCCCCCCCCCCATCTCATATTTTGTGACCCCCAAGAAGCATTTGAGTTAAACAAAAAAAAGTATACATACAGTATATATTCAAAGATTTGCTCAAATTAGCAGATCTACAAGCGGTGCCACGCTATGAGCTTGTATATCTGCTATTTTTTAATAGCCAAAGTATAACATATGGTTAAAGTGGTTAAAATGATTTGTGACGCTGATTAAGTAACTAATTGCAACTAATTTAGCTGGGGACCCCCTGGTACCACACCCCAAGGACCCCTGGGAGGTCCCCAGACATCTATCCAGGTCACACTTCCTGAGGAACAGCTCCCTGAGTCCTGCCAGCCAGCCAGTCAGAAACACTGCTGAGATCAGCACTACGAGAGGCCCGCCGCAGCGACCACGACCAGCCAAGAGTAGAAACCCCTTCGACTGGAAACACAGATTGGATATGACTAACTGATGGAGAGAAAAAAGCAGTAGGAAGAAGAGGCCAGGGGTGGGGAGGGGGGGGAAAAGGGAGCTGAGTAATTAAAAAAAAAACTAGGTAGTAAAATAAGCTGTATTGGATGGAGAATGGAAAGAGCAAGGAGGTTATTTTGGGCCACTGTAATGCAGCATAGAAACAACAAATGTGCCCTGTGTGTGCAGACTTGGAAAATAACTTATCCATTTTTCATTCAGTTTCCCCTTTTTGTAACCGGCTCAGTTGATGCAACCAAAAATATACAGTATATGACAAGTTATGAAACTGTAATACTTCAAAAACACTCTGAAGAAGGCTCTGTGTCGAAACAGCCAAGCGTTTTTCTATTGAGATGTCAGCCAAATATATGAGTGAAATAGAATGAAAAATGTTGTCCTCCTAGAATTGGAAATGTGTTCCATTTTTCATATTTTTTTGTATTTGGCCCTAGATTGAGAATCCCAATTGTTGTCCCTTTTCCAACACAATATATATACCATTAATGTCCCTCAAGAAGAGGGGAGCTCAACTTGAAGAAACTTTGCGTACGTACTACTACTAATATGAAAAGTCAGTCTATCACAATCTGTGGGGGTCAATTTATGGCATGGTCTGGATTTGTTTTATTTTTACCTGCATGATGTTCGAAATAAAGATGATCAAATCAAAGACAGAAGTCATATCAGTTATGTCATAAATTATGTATGTGTCTATCTTTATTTTAGAGGCTATGATGATGGGTGTAACTAAATATACCTAGAGATATTTGAACTGGAAAGAATATTTAGCCTAGATATACACCAGGGCTGACTTCCAATGTTTCTATGGTCCTACGGTTGGCGGGTGTGGCTCGTTCCCACCAACATGACATCACTTGCAGCCAAGCAGAGCCTGGCCCCGCCCACAGACCACAGACTGAACATGCCAAAGTAAAGATGGAAAGTAGTCAGAGGATTTGAAAAACCTGAAAGCAAAAGACACAGTATTCTACTTTGTCATCATACTGTATGTAGCATGAGCACCACTTCCTTTCAAACCGCACTAGCTTCCACCTCAGTGACGTTTACACAGACAGCGTAGAGTATATAGAGCGCTGTTCAAACAGTGGGTCGGGACCCATTTGTGAGTCGCAGGTCAATTTGTATGGGTCGCCGAGTAAATATCCCCTTTATTTTTCCCCTAAAAAGAATATTTAAAACAAATTCCGAAAATATTCAAAATAGTTTCATATATAACAAGAAATCTAAATGTAAGAAATGCCATAAATTCGAAAACTAGATCTGCTATTTTCACTAGTTTGGGTCCCGGGCAAACGTCGAGTTTCTCTTTGGGTCTTTTCGGGCTAAAACGTTGGGAACCACTGGTGTACTGTAAACCCAACCAGTGAGTGACCCTGTATCCCCACCTTTTCATATGAAGCCATTTCTCTAAGTTTGGAATTCCCTTCCATTAGAACAACAATTAAGCGTGAGCTTTTACATCTCAAGTCATAACGTGGACTACAGACTTTCTTTTCAAAAATAGCAGATCTACAAGTTCACAGTCACATACGCTAGTATTCATCGTATGAAGTAGGGCTTACAGTATGTGGTTAACTCAAAGCAACTCATACAAGGTGACAGTCAGACACTCAATGTACTGTAACTATATGTAACTGAGCTCATGCACTTCCTTTTCTATTACAGGGTGTTCCTCTTCTGTGTCCACCACATGAGAGGATAAAGTCCTCTGTGTTTTACTACTGTAACATCATGTAACCTAACTGTATCATAATACATTGCTTTATGCGTTTCATCATAGTGATTATTTTTTTATGTAGTGTGATTGTACTGAGACTCCTGACTGTTTTATTGTTCTTCGCCTGCCCAGGGACTGCAGGTGAACAGCTCTTAAACCATATCTGGTGGTACAAATGCATCAGATTTCCATTGCTGAACTTTTACATTGTCCCTGTCAAAGACATTGAATGAAGTAAAGTAACACTAAGCAACGTTAGTTTTGGTTGGTTGGAGGAAAATGAGTTCTGTCGACGTGTGTGGATCTAAGGTTAATGTTCAACATAAGGACAGCCCAGCAGTGACAGGACAGTTTAACCACGGAGGGCTGTAGTATTACAATAAGTCCATTGATAGCTGCTCAGTGAAGCCTCATCATGAAGGGCAATGAATCATACTTTCAGCTCCATCACTGTGCCAGCCAGGTGTACCCTGAGGCAAGAAAACATGTGTATCTCTAATATCTGCATCATTTATAACTCTACTTTGAACCGTTTTGGGAATTGAAAACGGAAAAGCTGTCTCTGAAGTGGATCATAATGAGTAACTGTGGTTACTTGGAACAAAATGCAATCACATTCACATGACATTGATTCTTTATTACACTACCACTACCGAGACGTGGATGTAAGAGTATATGTCTAAGATAAGGTGTGTAAACACTGGCCCACGATAAAGCAAGCAACCCAAGTTACATTCAAATCAAGGAAAGACCTTGACATCAACCAGATGTCACATAGCTGGCCTGCAAGTCTCCAGGGAGACTGTCACAAACAAACTATTAACAAGTTAAGATAACTGCAATTCAAGTTTGCTTGAACTTATTTTGATCAAGTTCTCTCTCTTTTGTGTAAGAAATTACAATTACAGGTGTGTGTGTGTGTGTGTGTGTAGATGATTTCTTTTTTTACATGATGGTTATTACATTGTTATAAATAAAACAAAATAGATCAGTCAGGAAATAGTGGAATAGCCAGGTGCAGTTGTGCACTCACTTACAGGTAAAGTGAAGGCAAGAAACCAACTTGGCTCTCTTGTTTTAGGTTCAATTAAAAACATGAATAAGCGAAACTTGAAACTACACAGCAAGCATGCAACATCTCTCTATTGCCCCGTAATCTCACTGTTGACAAAGGTCAAGCAAATTTAATGGAAGGCATTATGAGCCTCACACTCAAGGATTAGAATGTTTCGAAACTTAACAGATTTACATAACAAAGAATTAGGCTTTACGCCGTACAGTTAGGTTGAACAACAGACACGTTTAGTGACGTGATTTGCTGTAATATCACATCACACCTCTATATTGTATGGTATGCCTATAGACCAGCAGATCAGCATGTTTTGAATGTTTGTAAACAAACTGGTATTTATGTCCAGAACATTAGCCATGTCTCATTTGTCAACCTGTGGATATTTAAAACAAAATAATATATTTGTAATGGTTCATAACAATATCATAAGTGTCCTGTTCTTCCAAAAAAGAAGGATAATGAATAATACTGCTCCAATGCGAAACTACCGGCATTATCTATCTATCTATCGGCTACTCGTACTACAGATTACACACTCGTGCTGATTACATTAGTGTCATTTACAAACAGCAGAGCAGATTGCCTCCATATAATGTAGTAGTCGTGTACAAATACATTTCCAACTCATAAGTCAAACTTAGCTGTGAATTCAGCTGGTGGTGGGTTCATTGTCTGAGAGATAACCAAGCTGTTGACTCAAGAGAAAACAATGTTGAGTGTTGGTGGTGTCTATAATAAGAAAGGAAGAGTATTTTCATTTTCTTGATTAGAGAGTGGCAGCGTTGTAGCAATTGTTAACAACAGGTGGGGTATTATTAAGTGATGTCTGCTGGAGCCCACATACAACATTAATTATGGATTGGGGATTTAAATCTGTCTGGGAGGGAATAAGCAGTCAACCAAGTAAACCAATCTCACCATTGTTTTTATGCTATGTTGATGAATTGAATACACATATTGTAGGACCACAATGGAAACAAGTCTCCAGGACTTTTTTTGTGTTATCCCTTTAGCTCAAATGTATGACTGCACCTCCTGCTGTTGACATTTCTGTCTAATAAAGTATTCAATCGATACAAATATGCAAACGTTGGCAGTGAGGTTTTGCTTCTGGCTATATGCACTATAACAAATACTTTCATGAAAGCAGAAAGATCTTTAAACTCTGGCTTAAGGTTTTTTAGACAGATGTCTTCTTTCTCGGGCATCTTTTGATCAAAGTTCAGTCAGTCAGTCAGATGGCTAGCACACATAACTGAGCCAACCATGAGTATAAGCTCACCATCTCACACACACAGAAGAAGAAAATAGCACTTAAGTTAGTTAATCAAAGTCATTATCTCAAGCATGATTGACAGACGTGGACCCGGGCTTGTCTGTACATGTAGTAGACTAGGTTACCATGGCTAAAACTAGCTGTTAGCTAGCCTAGCAAACGTTACAGTCATCCCATCCCACTCTCCTGGCTATTCCTGTTCCGTGGTAGTCTAACGTCCCATAGCCAAGAAGGACAGTCGCGTTGTAATTGGACTGTCTGGTTGTCCAGGCAACCGCTTGACAGCTACTACAACAAGCACCAATGTTGCCCCTTGTTTGCGTTGCCTGACAACCAACCGTCTAATCACAGCGCAGCAGTCCCTCCACACGATGGGATCTGTAGACTCTGAAGCCTGTTCCGCTGCCTGCTTCACCCCGTTATCTAGAAAGCTAGCTATGGCTAGCCAGTGGAACCAGGGAACTTTGTGAATGTTTACGAGATAAAACCGCGTTGTTATCCTCACGCTTAAGTTCCGAACAAGTGTTTGAAAAGGACGGACAGTTTGCAGGCCAGGGAGGTGTGTGTGGATGGAAGCAGCTGCCTGCCTGTCACACACTGTTGTGCTGCTGTCAAAGCCGGTAGGCCGGGGAATGTAGCGCTCTCTGTTGAGCAATCCTAACCAATGAATCACACGACGGTCATGGATGAACTTCAACCTGACGTTTGCACTGTCTCCCTTTTTGGCCCGTGCATCTACATAAAACGTTCAGATCTCAAATATAAAGTGCTTACCCCATGGCCACGGATGTTACATTTATGTACGGGCCTTCAGAAGTACTCGCATCTTCCGTATTGTTCAATAAAAAGCATTTTAATCCGATCGGTGACCATTTTCTCAGTATTTTCTCCATATGCTTTCAACTACGCGACCCTATCGGTTGGGATGTGTATTGCACTCCGATACATTATAATAACTATGAGAAAATGGCCACCGATCGGATTAAAATGCTTTTTGTTTAACAATACAGAAGTTACGGGTACTTCTGAGGTTCCGAACATAATTCTAACATCCTTGGCCATGGCAAAAGCACTTTATATTTGAAATCTGAACGTTCATGTAGATGTACGGACCGTAAATGGAGAAGGAACAAACTCCAGGTTGAAGTTCATCCATGACAGTCATGTATCAGGGCTCGAGCAATCCCACCCTTCCCTCGTGTTGTTTGTCATGGTCATTTCGTACAGATAGAAACTTTTTATCCGCCCAAAACCGACCGAAGAACAACAAAGAGTGACCGCGCCGGCTAGCGAAACAACTGCCGCCCGGTAAAAGTTAGTTGTTTACCCGGTTTTAAGATAGTAAACATTTAACACTTACTATTCCTTGATGAGGACCATCGTCGCTTTTTCTGGCTACGGGCAGCGTACGTACTCGTCGTACTGAGTGACGTCATGTGTTCTTATGAGCAACCCGGTTGTTCCGCCCCTAGGCGGCCTGTGATTGGTCAACATAGGTTTCGATGACGCTCCCTTTTTTTGTGGGAGTAATCACTATAAAAAAAAGAAAAGAAAAAGGGGACAAAAGAAAGATAATAAATTAACACTTAAAACCTGGCATGCTATTTGGCCATGATGTCATTATAGACAACATTTCTCATTTATTTATATATATTTTTTTGGTCTTTTTTTTTGCATTTTCAAAGTAACTACGTACATTTACGCAAGTACTGTACTTTTATTTTACTGGAGTATGTCCAAATTTCTATACTTTTACTTATGTAGCCAGTAGCCTACTCCACTACACCGGTAGCTGATCTACAAGCTTGTGAGCTTGTAGATCTGCTATTTTCAAAAGACTTTTATACATTTTAGACATATAGCTTGTGAAACGGGACGTTTGATTGATTGATGTACTTTTATTTAGTAAGACATGAGAATAACAGTACATGGATGTACAAATTCACAATACAAGGTCTACTAAACTGGAAGACTCATTAAGCACTGAGCTTGTTTAAGATGAGATCCCCATGCACACAAATCATGATGACATATAAGAGACAGACAGATATACACACTACTATACAGAATGTCATACAATCAGCTTACAGGTTACTGGTATGAAGAGTGAAAAAAATATCTACAAAAGAAGAAAATGAAAGGGGGGGGGGGTGGGGGGGGTAGGTTAAGACTTAGACAGGGGCCATTGTCGAATTGCAGCCTCCTGAAGGTGTATCTTTAGGGCAGTTTCTGCAGTTTCTGCATCATGAGTACTTTTACAACTTTGATGTTAATACTTTTGTACTTTTACTCAAATACATTTTGAATACCAAGCTTGTACTTGTAACAGACTATTTCTACAATAGGGTATTGATACTTAACTTAAGTTTAAAAAAAAAGGTATTTTTTCACAACTGGTCAAATGGACCTATACCGTGATATTGATACTGATATTGCAATACAGGTTTCCAGTAGGGTTTACCTTACGCCTGTTACCTCAGGTACTTACCTCTAGTAGATCATTTGTTTGCTTTTTATTGATCTCTCTTCCCCCTTGTCCCCCCTTCTTCTTATGGAAATAATAATATATATATTTTTTTAATTCTCTATTAGCTGTGAAGGGTCTTCTTTCATGTGTATCAGTCATGATGATTGTTTCGCCATCAAACAATATCAAGCAAAAAGGAAAGGATGGCGGATCCTTCTTCTCTCCAGTCCATCCTAGCCCTGAAACATGACTGTCATACCATGACAGTCATGGAACCGAAAGTTCCTATTTTTTGACATTTACAATGTACACATGTACATAAACGTTTAGATTTCAAATATGAAGTGCTTACCCATGAGCCACGGATGTTAAAAGTTTATCCGACCCACGATAGGTACCCGTATATCCCGTATTGTTCAATAAAAAGTATAATTTAATACGATTGCCGGCCATTTTCTATTATTTTTTTGTAATGTATTAGAGTGCAAAAAATCAAAGAAAATGGCCGGTGATCGGATTAAAATGCTTTTTATTGAACAATACGGGAGATACAGGTACTTATCGCGGGTCGGATCAACTTGTAACATCCGTGGCTCATGGGTAAGCACTTTATATTTGAAATTTGAACGTTTATGTACATGTACTACCGAAAGTTCCTGTTTTTTTTTGTTTTTTTTACATTTACAACTCAATGTAAAAAAAAAAAAAACTAGAAAAAGTGCTCCTCGGAGCACAGGTCTCCGCCAGGTCAATTTCAATTTCAATTTCAATTTTATTAAAGTGTCAAATCACAACAAGTTGTCTCAAGACACTTTACATGTAGAGAAGAGACCCGACATCCCACCCTGAGCAAGCAATTTTGCGACAGTGGCAACGAAAAACTCCCTCTTAACTGGAAGAAACGTCAGGCAGACCCTAGGCTCTAGGGTGGCGGCCTTCTGCCTCGACCGTGTCGGGGGAAAGAAGAGAGAGAGAGGGAGAGACAGACAGAGGAGAGACAGAAAGAGATACAGTGCAAGTAGTAACAATAACAATAGTAGCAAATATAATAGTGTAAGATAGTATATGATAATATAATATAGTACAGCAATAGTGTGTATGCAGTATATAATGGTATAATAAAAGAATGTTAAGATAATATACAGTATAGTGTAGTGGTATAGTGTCAGGTACGTTATTGTGGCCTCCTGGTGGTGCTATAATAGGCCAATGTGAAAAGGGTGCCATTTGTTCAAGGGCTTTTCACTGCAATCGGACACTGCATTCATGATTGGAGGCATTTTGTTCCAAAAATGTGTTTTGCAAAATTAGACCTGCTGGTGGCGCTATAACAGGCCGATGTGAAAAGGGCGGCATTTCTTCCTCGGCCTAATAGAAATGTGCGTGTGAAATTTCACGGAAGCTGAAGCTGCGTTCATGATTTGAGGCATTTTGTTCAAAACGGACCAATCCTGCAAACTTTGGAAGCCAATCTTAGGCAATCAGGATGGAAAATGGAAAATCAGATACATTTGTGTTGATCACATGACTATAGAGATACTGTGTACCGATTTGTGTGATGTTTGGACAAAATCTGTAGGAGTAGTATCAATAAGTGTGTTTTGCACACATCGGCCTCCTGGTGGCGCTATAACAGGCCAATCTGAAAAATTGGGCCAGAGGTTCTGAATTGGCATCCATGGAGTGTGCGTGCACAGTTGTCGCAGCGGCCGGGCCAACGGTGCCAGAGATTAGCTGCTAACGGACAGACAGGACGGACGGACGGACGGACGGACACACGGACGGACACACGGACGGACACACGGACGGACGGACAGGGGGTAAAACATACTCTCTCGCCATGCCTTTCGGCCTGGCGGAGACAAAAAACAGGAACTGTCCATCCCATCGCGCAGCGCACCTCCCCAAATGGAACCGTCGTCCTAAAACACCCTCGTCCCGGGTCTAATCCGGCGGCCACGGTCCGCGAAAAAAATGTGGCAGTGTGTTGCTTTTTTTTCTTCTTTTTTTTTTGCTGTGAGGGGGGGGGGGAAGCGTGTGAAATGGCAAGTGTGGCGTGAGGCAAGGTGCAGCGAGAACAGCACACAGGTAGACGAATCTTGGCTTGGTTTCAAAACCAAATTCATTCAAATTTTGGACAGTGTGGCTCCCATGAAAACCATCAGGGTCAAAACCCGCTCGGTACCATGGATGAATTCGGACATCCTTACTGCCATGAAAGTCAGAAACAAAAAGTGTTCTGAGTTTCATAAAGGTAGGATCAAACTCGCCAAATGTTTTAACAAAGGTCTCGAATCCCACGTAGCTAAACTTGAAAAATAAAAAAACAAGCTAAGAAACAAGGTTAATGGCATGCTCCTATTAGCAGAAAAAAGCTTCCTCGATGACAACATTGAGGAAAATCAAAGCAAACCACGAGAGCTTTGGAAGCTATTCAACAACCTACTAGGCTGCAGCAAGAAATTGAAAACCAGGTTTACAAACATAAGCCTCAAGGTGAATGACACTCTCATCACATCCAAACATGAAGTGAGTAAAATCCTCAACATATTCTTCACGACCATAACCTCAGATTTGGTTGAAAAACTACCCCCTCACTCTGGGTGCTATGGTGAAGAGTATGTTGACTCATTTTACGAAAAACTGGGTGTACGCAAAGATGATTTTAAACTCTCCCCTGTGAAAACAGAAGAGGTGTTTAAAAAATTGAGTGCTCTTCATCAACACAAAGCCACAGGCCTCGACAATATCCCCGCCAAATTTCTAAAAGACTCAGCCGCCTCCATTGCTCCAATCATTACCCACATAATAAACCTCTCCATCATACAGGGACGGGTCCCTAACGATTTCAAAAAAGCAAGGGTGACCCCTCTGTACAAAAAAGGAAACAAATTAGACCCTGGCAACTACCGCCCTATTTCTATTCTTAGCTCCATCTCGAAAGTCATGGAAAAAATAGTCTATGAACAGGTCGATAAGTATCTTGCTGAGAAAAATCTAATCTACAAATTCCAACCTGGTTTCAGAACAAACCACTCCACTGACACAAGGGCAAATATTGCGGCATGGTCATGATGGACCTCCAGAAGGCCTTTGACACCGTTAATCACCCAATTATGATCAATAAGCTCAAAGCAATAGGTTTTGATGATACGTCAGTGAACTGGATGAGATCCTACCTGGAAGGGAGGGAGCAAGTGGTGGAAGTAAACGGCACCCAGTCCCCCCCCCCTGTGACTTGTGGTGTCCCACAAGGAAGTATACTAGGACCTTTACTGTTCATGATATGTGAATGATATGTCATCAGCCTGCGACTGCAAACTGTTCCTGTTCGCAGATGACTCGGCCCTGCTAGTCTCGGACAGGGACAGGTTGCAGGTTGAGAAAACTCTCAGCTCCGAACTCAACAAGATCTGCATCTGGCTCTCTGACAACAAACTTTCATTACACCTGGGTAAAACTGAATCCATCCTCTTCGGGTCCAGTCCTAACCTTAGCAAGGCAGAGAGTTTCACGATCAAAGTGGGTGATGATGTCATCAAAAGAAAGGATAAAATTACCTACCTGGGCTCCATCTTGGAGGCAAACCTCTCTGGTAACAAAAACGCAGAAAAAGTGATCAAAAATTTCAACCAAACAACACGCTATTTGTGGAGGATTGATCGTCTAGTCAGTAAGAATACTCTGAAGATTCTTGCAGGGGCCCTCATTCAAGGTCATTATGATTATGCATGCACTTCATGGTATCACAACACCTCCAAGGCCTTAAAAACAAGGCTCCAAACATCCCAAAACAAACTTGTAAGGCTACTTCTTGGCCTCAATCACAAAACCCATCTAACCCCTGCTCATTTTGCTGGGATTGGATGGCTTAGGGTTGAGGACAGCAACTTGCTATGGGCCTGGTCTTCAAGATACATGATCCATGATCAGTCCATGATCATAACACCAGAGGCAGCTCCACAAATCATGTTCAACCCAGATTTGGCTCAACTAAGGGAATGAACTCGTTCTCATGCTATTCATCAAAAATGTGAAATGCCCTACCAAAAGGAGTAAAGGAGTGTAAAACCCTACTCACTTTCAAAACTGCCCTAAAGATACACCTTCAGGAGGCTGCAATTCGAAAATGGCCCCTGTCTAAGTCTTAACCTACCCCCCCCCTCCTTCATTTTCCTCTTTTGTATATATATATTTTTTTCTCTCTTCATACCAGTAACCTGAAAGCTGATTGTATGACATTCTGTATAGTAGTGTGTGTATCTGTCTGCCTCTTATATGTCATCATGATTTGTGTGCATGGGGTTCTCATCTTAAACAAGCTGCGTGCTTAATGAGAGTTCCAGTTTAGTAGACCTTGTATTGTGAATTTGTACTTCCATGTACTGTTATGTACTGTCATGTACTATTCTCATGTCTTACTAAATAAACTACATCAATCAATCAATCAATCAAAGGCGTGTGAAGAGGTTAAATTGCGTGACTGTCACTCTCAAAGGGTGAGACGTGGCAGCTCTTTGTAATATCTACATTGCATGCTTACCTGCCAACCTCAGACCGTTCGATAACAGGAGATTTTTTCCCACGCTGGGGGTCCCCCCCCCCCCCAGGATTTTACAGAGTAGATGTAATTTCCAGTATTCTGGTGGATTTTGGGAGTTTGACACTTTTATCAGGCTTTACTGACATAGGATCCATTAAAAAGTTAAAAGTAGCAATAAAAGAGCCATATTTGATATTAACATTTTGCTGGGGACCCCCTGGAACCCCCCCCCCCCCCCAAGGACCCCACTTTGAGAACCAATGCTTAACGCTTTTTGAAAGTCCTGGAAAAAAAAAACAAGACTCGCGCAACAAAAATCGGCAAGACACACCATCTCCGGTTTACTTCCCGTATCTGCATAGTCTCGCGTCTCGCGTAGCTATCTGCGTGAAGTGGGCGGATGCCTTTTTAGGAGACCGGAAGCAGGTTGGTGATGGTGTGTCTTGCCAAATTCTTGTTTTTTTTTGTCGATCTGCTGTTTTTGCTATTTTAGAATGTTTATGCTGAAAAGTAACAGTTTTGGCCATAATGAGGTTTCCGCCCAACAGACAATATATTAATATTTATATTGTACATGCAAAATTGCTGCTATACGAAAACGTATTGTTACTGCACTGTTTCTTATTTTTATTTTCATTTGTAATAAAATGTCACTGACATCACAAGGTATTCTTCATTTTACGTATGGTCCAGTATATTATTAATTCATATCAGTCACTGTATTCCAGTGGGGCAAGGCAGCCTACTGTGTCTTAAACAAAATATATAAAATATAACCCTAACCCTCAACAGTGGGATAAAATCAATATGGTAACGTCTTATGCAAATGAGCCATGCGGTCGAATGTAAACAATCTGGGATCTGTCATGACCATCATGGATGAACTTCAACCTGCTGTTTGCACTTTCTCAATTTTTGCCCGTTCATTCATCTACATAAACGTTCGGATTTCAAATATAACGTTTTTGACCCTGGCGAGGGTGGTAGTTGAAAGTGTGACTTCTAGTTGTAAGGCAGCTGCTCCAATGTTCCCCAGCTTCAGCTCAGTCGGAAGAGCTCTTGACTTCAATCCACAAGATCATGGGATAGAATCTCAGCACAGGAAACTTGGCATTTGAGCAATCTGGCTCCCACGGGTCTATCTTTTTTCGCCTTTATCATAAAGGTTGCTGGACAATATGTAGAGGATGAAATGCATAATTTATTAAATAATATAAAGGTAATATCAAATACATTGTAAAAAATGAGAGACATGACGCTTTATTAGCAAGACAGTCTTTTATTACATTATTCCTCATCTTGGTGGTTTCCCCTGAAACCCCTGTTACAGAGTACAACTGCATTAGAATCACTGCTGATGATGTGGCCATAGCTGAATGGTTAGAGAGCCTGCCTGGCAATCCATAAAACCCAGGTTCGATCCCAGGACTCAGCAATGTGTCAAAGCGTCCTTGAACAAGACACTTAAAAGAATAGTTCACCCAAAATATACTTATTTTCTATCAATTACACACTCCATGAAGCCTTGAATTCATGGAGATTTTTTTAGTTTTTGACACATTCCTGAGCACATCGCAATGTAGATTAGTAGGCGATAATTCCAATATTCACTATACACTCCTCATGTTTAAGCCTAACTGAATTATATATTTATGGACTTGTATATAAATTGTATATATTTTTGGACGACTTTTTAATTTGTCAGCAATACTTTGCCACGCTTTCTCCCTGGATCCATTTATTGCGGCCGTGTTTCCTTTCTTGCTTCTTATACATTTTACTTCCTCGTATGATTCCAGGGAGACATCAAATTTCTCTTTTGGGTCTTGACTCAAGACTCTTTTGAGTCTTGAGTCTTGGGACTCAAGACCCAAAAGAGAAATTTGATGTCTCCCCGGGAGCCGAGACCCAAGAAGCCTCAAAACTCTTGAGCTAAAAAGTTTGTGAACCACTGCCATTTAGAACAGTGGTTTTCAACCTTTTTCATGCCAAGGACCCCTAAATTGATATACATTTGGCCGCGGACCCCCATCTGAAAATATTTTGTGCCAGGGACCCCCAGAAGCAAAGATTTGAGTTAAAAATGTTCGCTTTAAAAATGTATATATTTCAAAGATGTATACATTTTTGAATGTAACATTCTTGTAAAAACATTTTTGTAAAAAAACATTTTCAAGATTTTTCAAAAATAGCAGATCTACAAGCTCATAGCGCGGCACAGAGTGCCGCGCTATGAGCTTGTAGATCTGCTATTTTTGAATAGCCAAAGCTAAGTGGTTAAAAATGATTGTGACGCTATCAGTGGCGTACCCACCGTAGAGGCAGGAACTAAAATCTCGCCTCCCCTAGAAAATGAAGTAAAAGACTGACTGAAAAACAGGCAGTGAAAAAAATCAAAACAGAATAGTGGCCGTCGGACCATTAGCCCGCCTCCTCGTCTATTCACGCGGGCAGGCAGCTAATCACCACCGTAATCATTCAGCAAAGCGACCCTCGCCTATATAGTGATGCAAATGCATGCCTTTGTCTTCATGGGGTACCAGGAGTGCCAGGAGTGGGGGTCTGGGCCATCACCTGTACTCACCTGGCATAAAAGGGGCTCTGAGAGCAGCTTGAGCCATTCATTACTAAACTACAACATGAAGAGACCACCGCTGAAGAATTGATTGATTGATTATACTTGCATATTGTTTTTATTAACGTTTTTTCAGTTTTGTAGTCAATGTGTGTAGTGTTGTTGTTAACTTGTTTCCCCCGAGATTTTTCCCCGAGTACCCCCCCCCCTCGCCTGCCCTAAATGTAATTCCTGGGAACGCCACTGTTCCATGAGCTGCTGCAGTGCTGCTGTTCAGCCACAGAGAAGAACGCCGCTCTGGTTTTGGGCTCCATGATTGGTCAAGTTCAAGGATTCTGCTATCGACTTTCATGGTCTTTATAGGAATACGTGAAGCCTGGCTTTACCATCCTGGCTCGACACAGCCTGGCTTGACAAGGTCTAGCTCGACAAAGTCGCTCCTCCTACACTACCTACATTACTACAGTAAATGCAAGGTCAGGGACCACATGCAATACCTTCACGAACTACTTGTTGAAAATCCCTGCTTTAAATCAGGTTCCACAACCAAGCTTGACACTCATATTAGACCTGCACCTATTGACTTTTGACCACAGACTCCTGGATGCTCTTGCACATGGACTACGTATATATTACAGAACTTTGACAGATGCCTGTTAAGGATTACTGTTGAGAAACTATAGTATACTAATTCATAGACTGTTGATATTGTACTATTCAGCCAGATTTTCACTGTTGAAAATCTGTTGATAGGCCACAGTATGTTTGTTTGGTGGGGCAGTTCTTTGCAGAAAATAATGCGAATCTATTCATTCAATTAAAGTCTTTGTTAATAAATTACACTATGGGTAGCATTTGTTGTTGTCCGAGGTTCTATTCCTCAATATATTATATACTCAAATGTGTTTGTATAGCTATTAATCACTGTTACAGTGTCAAAGGGCTTTACAGGCCCACTTTTAACAAAGGAAATAAACACCCCATTTGCTAATTACCGCCTGGGCATTTGTCGATGATCTAGGTCATCCAAACCAAGGGCATGCATATTAATACCCCATGTCTGAGGATAAATACTTAGGGCAATGAATACTGGGTGATAATTAGTTTATCACATGCCCATAGCCTTATTTATTACAAAGACAATGAGAAAGTAGGCCTGGATCAGCACTTTAATTGAATAAATAGATTAACATTGCTGTTGAGGAACCGCCCCGGTGAACATTTATTTCCCAATCGTGTGGGTTGGGAGTTGGTTGGAAACATGGCTTGCCTGACATTACTCCTCAACCACCAATAATACCAAAACATCCACAGTAACCATGTTAGCCAAACAGTAGCGAGGTAGCTCAGTTCACCCTGTAGTAGCACATTTGTATTGTCAGCTGCCTACTTGTTTGGCTTCTGTATTATCCTTAGGGACGATACGGCAGCTAACTAATCACTGCAACCATGCAGTGATATTCAACTGGTGGCCCGTGGGCCAAATACGTCCCCAGCGGAGCTTTTTTGTGGCCCCTGGAACATATCCCATGTTCCAATGTAAAATTAAAAAAATGTTTATTAGATGGTTAGTTGTACAGGATGACCATTTTGAATGTTTTTGACTGTACCTTTTTGCAGCACCATTTGACACATATTTGTGTCCTTGTATTTCTATCTCTTATGTGGACATAAATCAATTATTAAAATGTGTCATTTAGTCTTTTTTTCTTTCAAAATTATATAGTTCCCTGCACAATTACACCTGTTACCTGCCTTTGTACTGTATGCTCCCCTGATATGCTTCAAAATGAAAAAGAAAAAAGCCACAAATACAAGAAAGCAAACATGATTTTTTTTTATTGAAACAGTTTACTGATAAATGACAGATGGTTGTCATGAAATTTTCATGTTTAATCTAAAAAAATCATGGGCTAAAAAGTCATACATGGTACTTAACATTGAATAGCAAGAGAATCCATGCTTCGGAGCAGACACTCAATTCACAAAGAAATCAGGCAAAATGCCCCATTGATTTCAATAAAAAATATTAAATCTTTTTTTTCCACTCTATCCATCTTTACATGGTACAGGTTTGTTCACTTTTTAATAATATAAAAACGCTTAATACTGATTGTGAAACACTGGAATTAATTTACAAAACATAATAATAATTATAATATTAATAACAATAACAAACAATAATAACAATAACCATTAGATTTAAAAACAAAACAAAACAAATGAATGTGGAGGAAACCAGTTTACAGCTGTTGCATTTTGGCCCACACAAACAGCAAAGGTTTTTTTTGGAGGGAAATACCAATTGGCATTTACATCTACCTGACACACAGTTACACACAAACACAGTATCAGGTCGTTGAGTATTTCTCTTTGCCATTTTACAGTGTTATGGGCACGATGACACGACACTCCAAGCATTCATGTGCCTCTGGGGGATCTCACACTCATTGACCGATCAAATACTTTATTTCACTGTCAATCAAGTTCGTTCGGTGGGCCGATAGTGGCCCTCGTGAAAGTGCCCTCTGCTCCTCCTCCAGCACACAGGATAGTAAATGATAAAGTAAAAGTAAAAGGACCTTTTTTTTTTAAAGTGTCTCAGCATTTAGAGGAAGGGAAAAACCTGCCGGGGGAGAGGAACTTGTATCCGTTGCCAGCAGGTAGTCTGATAGAGCGAGCGCCGGGGCTGCTGCTAGTGGAAATGGTGGGGGAGGGGGCCACTTTCCTGTGTCCGTTGGACGAGTTCTTGCCCCTGTCCAAAGACTGCAGCCCCAGCTCCCGCAGCTCCAGGCTGTCTTGGGTGTCAGTAGGGGAGCAGTGACGCGGCGAGAGGTTCAGAAGGCTCAGCACGTCCCTCTTGGTTGACCCCATGGGACCCGGAGCGCCGTGGTGGATGCCCCTGACTGGACGCATGTGTTGCTGATGCTGGGCAGCGGCGGCGTTGGCCCAGAAGGTCTTCAGATTGTGGATAGCTTGGACCTTCTCGTCGATGACCCCTCGTCTTAGACGGTCCAAGTCGGGGGTGTCCGCCGACGTGGAACAGGCGGAGCCGGTGGAGGAGTAGGACAGCGCGGGGGACGGGGCGCTGCCGGACGGGGATTGGTGGCCCGAGCTGGGGGAAATGTTGCTCGGAGACCGAGAAATGTGGCCGCTGTACGGGGAGCTGGGGTACTTGAGTTTGAACTGCGCGTCCAGAGTGGGAGAAGGGTGGCTGCCCTCCCTCTGGGACGACTCTGAGACCGCGGGGCTGTTGTAGCCGGAGCTTATCTTCTGCAGGGAGGAGGAGCGGGAGGGAGGTTTGGGCCTCGGGGAGGACTGAGCCCGGACGCTGGCGCTGCTGCTGGGACGGCTGAACGCGCTGGTTTCCGAGGAGCGGAAGGCACTGCTCCGAGACGCCGCCGCCGCCGCTCCCTCCGCCCCGGCCCGCTGCAGGCTGCCCACCGCCCGCAGGTGGCTCTGGGTCTCCTCCAGGATCTTCTGGGCCAGCTCCTGAGGGTCCAGAGGGACCGTGGTCTTCTCCTCCTGGGACTTGACGGTGCTGTCCGTCTCCGTGCTGGACTGGTCCGACTCGCCCGTGTCGGAGGTGCTGACCTTGCCGACCTTCTGGAAGGGCGAGTTGGGGCTGGGCACCAGGCAGGTCTTGACGGGGGAGGTCGGGGTGCTGACGCTGCCCCTCGACGACACTGATACAGCGTAGCCTCGCCCTGTTCCTGAACCGGACCCCCCGGCCGACACCCCCCTGCCCCCGCGGTGGTGGCGCTGGCTGTGGCCGGGCGGCAGAGGCAGGGAGTCACAGTGGCTCCCGAGCGGCTCGCTGCTGATGATGGAGAAGCCCTCGTACTCCTCCTCCTCCCCCCGGCTCCCCGCGCCCGCCGCGGCGGCACCCGCCCCGCCGTGAGGCGAGGAGCGGCTGCGGGGAACGTGCGGATGCTTGTGAATGGAGTAGTGCGCCGTGGCCCCGCTGCGCTGCCGATGGCCGAGGAAGTCGCACTCCGACTTGGAAGCGAAGCTCATGGTGGAGGCTACGGAGCTAAGGCTGTAGACGGAGATGGCGTCCGAGGCCAGATTGTCCAGGCAAGGCGGAGAGAAAGGCAGGCTGGGATATCCCATGGGCAAGGGGTTCGATACGGACTGAGCCGAGGCCAGCGATTCAAGAGAAGACGAACTGTCCAGACTCAAGCGCTTGGGCAGTTCTGTTGAGTCTAAAAAAAAAAAAGATGAAGAAAAAAATATGGTGAATTATCTAACGTCCAATCATGGGACTGGTGAGATGAAGAGGATTTATGCAGATATACTGTAATGTGCATAAATATTGTCTCGTTTTTGTACCGTACTTACCAAATAGTGCCAGCAGAGACTGCAGAGCAAAGTGCAAGGTGCGGCGGTTGGCTAGCTTGCCTGTTTTCAACACCACCTCTTCTTGGCCAACCTCACACAGATCAAACCCTGCACACACACACACACACACACACAAGGGGACAACAGTCAGCAAAGAGATTTAATATTTAAGGCAAAGAAAATTAACAACTGCTTATTTTCATTACTTTCTGCCAAATTCAGTCATTGCAATTCTGCCCTCTACACAGTGCTGTGGTCCCTGTCACTGCCAAGCTCCACTTTTGGAGGCCTGGGTAGGAAGTAGAAAACCACATGCCTCCTCTACCTCCGACATGCATGCCGAAGAGTTTCACTGTGAGAGTGAAATTCAATGTGCAACGCATGCAGACAAAGGTTCACGTTTATATCTCCCAGTTCTCCTCCCTGTTGAACAGCTGCCCAGACTATAGGGTTGGGACGATATGAAAATGACATGTCACGATTACTGAGGCAAAAATAATTGCGATTAACGATATTATCGTGATAATCAAAATATGCTTAAAACTTAAAATGCCACTTTTGTTAAAAGGATCCCTTGCTAATAAGCCAAATATGCATTAATACATTATAATTACCCTCTATAACTAAAATAAAACAATTAAAATTCCTTAAATCTTTTATTTATTTTTAGAAACAGTTAATCTTTTACTCAAGAGGGGCAATGCCCGTTGCAAGTTGATGATGTCATTTGTCCATGTGTGGTCTAGCACTATGGAATGCATGTGCAAAAAAACATTTAAATTATCGATTTGATGCTCATATTAACCTAGTATTGAGTTGTTTTTTATTTTCACAAGCATTCCATAAATTCCATAGGCTAGACCACACATGGACAAATGACATCATCAACTTGCGACGGGCATTGCCCCTATTGAGTGAAAGATCAACCACATTAAAGGTTTATCATTGTAAATGTTCACTGGTCTGGTGATTGAGATGTCTGATTGTTTAAATATTTGACGGTTCTCACCTAGGGCAGCCAGGAATTCATGACAACCTGGCAGTCGCCATAGCTGGACACTAATGGACACCTGAATGGGCAGCAAGGAGAAGTCCTGCTCTTTCTCGCCTGTTTGTAGTTGGACTAGCACCTGGTGGAGCTGGAGGAGAGAAAGAGAGAGAGAGAGAGGGAGAGGGAAAAAAATCGTAAATAGAAAAAGGCAAAAGTTTCACACAGTTGGAAGTAACTTTACATGGTGACATGACTGATGGTTAAAATGCATTTGGTTAGTGTCAAACTTGAACGGAAACTTGAACAGAAACCAAAACAATGTGGAAAAACTTGATTTGGTTGGTTGCTTTTCTTGTCACATACAGTAATGAAAATCCTGAGAAATGAACAAACTGTATAAATGATATGTATATTCCCTATTGCTGTATGTTAACCTTCTTATTATTAATGTTGAAGTCTGGATATTTTTTTATTGTGAACCAGTGCTGTGTTCTAGGTTTTTTCGGAGGGTATACGATAATTATTCCCTGCACGACATGCGCGATACGCTAGCGCATGTTCATTGGATGAAAATGGATATACGCATTTGTACAAAAAAATCTGCACAGTATACGGCGTATACAGCGTAACACGATAGAACACACCACTGTTGTGAACCTACTTGACCGTGACAAGATATATGAGAAATATGTGACAAGAGATATGAGACATATTCTTTTTCAATTTATTGAAAAAAAAAAAAAGTAATGGAAAGCTCAGAAAAGTAATAATACCATCTTTTCCGGGGTACAATTTCTCATAGTGGCTAAGAATCTAACCTTTGACACCTTTCCTTTGTGAACTTGAGCGTTAACAACTAAAGAGCCTTTGACTGTGTGAAGCTGAAGGTGTTCAGCTTAAACTTGAATCTCCCCCATCCTGCCCTGCGGGGGTTTACACACATTGCCTCTGGAACATACCGTGGCCCTTTTATTTGAGGATTATTTGGGCTTGGAACAGAGACACCTTTGTAAGAGTGACGCAAACTGCTCCAAAAAATACTGTACGCCTGCTTCTGTCTCCTCCCACGTTTCTTCTTGACGATCATGAACGGTTCGTTTTAATCCCCTGGGGTTACCCTGAAACATTCCCTCTGACCTGGAGTGAACGGTCCGTGGCTGTAAACCCCACACCCAACACTTGTAATCTCGCCGATCTCTAACCGCAGGAGCTAGCAGTGGAATGGCGGAAAACTCGAAAAACCATCACTTCAAAAGGCAACTATTTCTACAACTGCATTGTATGCATCAAGACCAAGGGGCCAGCTTCCGAGTTGTAAATTGAGGCTATATAGGAAGAGACAGTTCATATGAATGGCCAATGGTCTCACTGTTTCAACCCTGCTGGTGTCAGAAGTAATTAAGCTCTGTTCAAGCGGATGGGTTTTTGCCGAACTGTACACTTGATTTTATTACCTTAATAAACATTGTCATAAATACTATATGCTTCCAGTCGCTAGTTTAAAGTCTAAACTATGGTCCCATTTATTTTAAAATTGATGATAAAGTAGGGTATGCTGTAGGAGGGGCATGGCTACCTTGTGATGATTTGATTGACAAGCTACACAACCAATAGCATTCATTCCCCACCCCCGCTCTGGTCCCAACCAATAGCATTCATTTCCGAGTGCGTAGGATGTAGAAAGATGGCGTATTTGAAATGGCTGAAAAATAGGCTTTCATATACTGTCTGTAGAGTCTATGGGCGCATACTTTTTACTATCTATGATCAAGACAGCAGAGCGACATTAGACATCAAAGCATATTCTGAACAACGCATGCAGTTCATATTGTTGAAATATGCAGGAGTGCTGCTGAGTGTCGCAGTGTTTCTCAGTGGGAGGGAGATGGAGAAAGAGGTGGGATATCGGGTAGAATGATGGGATGAAGAGGTGCATGGTATTAGGTCAAGGCACACTTACCATAGCCACCATATTTTTTACAGCCTTCAGACCGCAGGTTAGGGGCAGGGGAGAGAGAAAGGGCTTTTAATTGCATGCATTACAGGCCATTCACAAAGGGCAGAGAAGGGTTCAACGTTAACGGGAAGGAACACAGTAACACAGAATGCTGTTGTGGTATATGTTACCACCAAATTATATATACAGTACCACACTGTGATCACTATGGGAACACCATGTACTGTACAATGTACACACCTGTACGTAATGCTAGGCAATATATACACATTTCCAACACATTTTAATGTTGTTATTTTCAGTCATCTTACAACAACACAAGGGAGAATAATTCAAGTGATCATGCTGTGTGTGTCTGCGTGTGCGTGTGTGTGTGTGTGTGTGTGCGTGCGTGCGTGCGTGCGTGTGTGTATCAAACATTGTATGCATACTGCCATTAGGCCATTAAGGCCACAAAAGTACCTCCAAAGTACCTATACCTACCACAACTTTTTCACATAATAATTTTTACAATAATATTTAACTTTAACTCTATAATGGTCAAGTCAAAAGGGCTCTGTTTGGGCTGAAACCTGGCCCAAATTTGGATTCATATACATCATGGATACATGGAATATTGATTTCACCGACTGGCCACATGAAGCCCCAGTTCCACATTGGAGGCACAATGTGGATTCGGAGATCCACATGTTTTGATGTTTGATGTTTTGGCTTATATTCTACAAGCTGAAAACGCGACCTGATTAGCCTACCCGGCGTTGCTGGGGTTATCGAGATGACAATGTGTTGCTTTGCAAAGTGTCGATCAGCGTGTTTCGGCCTGGTTATTGCATGGTTGAAATAAGTTCTCTCTCTCCCTCACACCCTATCCATCCAATGTACTGTATACAGCTGAGCATGTTTTTCGTATAACGTACTGAATGTTAGTTACATTATGAGGCACGATAATCCCTAATCTCCTACTAATCGTACACCACTTCAATGCAAGCATGTGACGACCGCATGTTACACGTGAACACAGGCCGAACTTAAGCAACGTGCGGTTAATTCTCTGGCCATCATGAGCTATACAGGGGGAACAAGACCCCGATTGTTGGTAAGACTTTGAACACGCTGTCGTTTGGTGGCATTTCAACGCAGATTAAGCCATAAGGTTTAGCCTTCCGCGGTGCGCGACGGTGCCTTAACCAGTCCTGACGTACTGCAACCCCCCCAGCTATCTGATAATATATCACACCAATGCTTTGTTCTGCCTTCGCACCGGCTTATCATAACTCAAAGAAACGTGTGGGCAGGGTTTGCCTTCCGTAGTTCTGAACACGAGCGAAAGACCAAAGTAAGTTGTATGAGACTTAATAATGTGGTGCTACAGTATTATGTGTGTGGCGGTGCGGTGCGGTGCAGGGGAGGGGAGGGGAGGGGAGGCGGGGGTCCTTACCCGGTTGATGAGCTGCTCTCCTGCCTCTGAAGCTGTGATGAGTTTGCACAGAGCCTGGAGGGCTGGGGGCGGCAGGCCTAGAGGGATGCCATCAAAAGAAACACTTTATTTAATTATTCCTACAGTACAGTACTCTGCATTCTTCATGCACCCAAGTGGTACAAAGTCTTAAGCAGGTGGATTCTTAATCCATTCAATCCGGGAAAAGCATCTGTCATTTTTAGATATATTTGGCTATTAAAAAATAGCAGATCTACAAGCTCATAGCGTGTCACTTTATGCCGCGCTATGAGCTTGTAGATCTGCAAAATATTGAAAATGTGTGCAAATCTTTCAATATATTTTTAAAGTGAACATTTGTAACTCAAAACTTTGCTTTGAGCCAATGGAAACAAGACCGCAAGGACCTTTTTGGACGGACCTTTTAGACAAAGTGTTTTAACTGTACTTGTGCTGTTTTTTACATTTCTGTCTAATACAATATTCAGTCAAAAAATGCTTCTGGGGGTCCCTGGAACAAAATACATATAATTTTGGGTGGTCCTTGACATGAAAAAGTTTGAGAACCACTGATATTATAGCAACATATGTTTAAAAAAAAAAACTGTTAGGATTTAGAAGACAATTGTAGAATCCCCAGAAGCAAAGATTTTTGTTACAAATGTTCACTTAAAAAATATATATATATTCAAATATTTGCACAAAATGTTCACAATTTTTCGAAGAAATCTAAAATGACACAGATGCGTCCCGGGATTGAATGGGTTAATGTGGTAATACTGTATGAAAGCTGGTTTAGAGGACCAAGGGAGGAAGAAGAAGCTATTATTGTGAAAAGAAACTCTTGTAATGACTTGTAATATCTCATGGCTATTATCTACTTAAATAATATTGAAGCTGTCCACACGCTGTGCAATTTTAGCCATGTTTGTTGTGAACAATGCTTTGAGGTTTTGGGTTGATCAGGGAGGGTGAAGGAGGGACAACTATGAGCCATGGGGTCCCACGGGGGTTCAAGGCTATCTGAAGTTTGGGGCCATAATCGTGTCGTCTGATCACACAGCCACGGTTCTATTCCCAGGATGGATTTGTTCGCGTGCCGCTGGCTGGCTGGTGTACGACACCTCGTTGTTCATCATTCACACAATATAACAGTGGGAAAAAGTTTCAAATCGCACAGCGTCTGACAAGGGCAAGGCTGATGAGCAAAATCTTAAAGGGATAGGTTCACCAAAAAAATTTACTTTTGGAGACTTGAATTAATGGATATTTTTTTGTTTTTGTAGCATTCCTAAGCCAATAATTTGATGACCAGCAGCGGTTCCGGTAGGAGACACAAAGAGTCTCCTTTGTTCTCCTACCGGAACCGCTGGTCATGTGTTCTTAGCTTGCCGATCTATTATTTTCGTCACGTGACGTCCTGTATACAACATTAGGGCACACTCACGCAGCTCGTGTAGCGCAGCACTGCATTTGACATATTTCATGTAATGTTAGACAAAAACAATGTATATCCAAACATTTTCCAAACCTTTTCCAGGCCTGGAAAACCGTTTTTCAGATTTCAAAATATTTTCAGGAATTTCATGACCGTGGGAACCCTGTTTTTATGATAATGTTTCTGCCAAACTGTCTGATCTAACTGCAACGTTATAGTCCACCGTCCTCCTGTTTCAGAACGTACCCAGGAGTGACTGCAGGGTGGTGCTGCACTGTTGCAGCCGGTCCCCGGGGTCCGCCGTGGGGAAGAAGACGGCGGCGGGGATGCCGGGGCCCGCCGAGTCCAGGCGGAAGCCCACGGCCGTCAGCAGGGCCTGCCAGCCGGGGACGCCGCACACCTTGTTCTCCACGCTCTGCTGGGACGTGTACATGGAGTTACGCTGGCCGTTCTGGATCCTCTGCAGAGACTTCTCCACCTGCAGAGAGAGAGAGAGAGAGAGAGAGAGAGAGAGAGAGAGAGAGAGAGAGAGAGAGAGAGAGGAGAGCGAGAGAGCGGGAGTGTTAGAGAGCCCCTTCACCAAAAATGTGGAATAATGCCCTGACACCCTATCCATTAAAACCATTCAATCCGGGAACGCATCTTTTTTTTGGCTATTCATAAATAGCAGATATAAAGCGAACATTTGTAACTCAAATCTTTGCTTCTGGGGGATTCTACAAATGTCTTCTAAATCCAAAGACTTGAGTTAAAAATGTTCGTTTTAAAAAATATATATATTCAAAGATTTGCACACATTTTCACCAAAAAAAAAAGAAGGGGGGAGCGGAACGGGGGGGGGAAGCAACATGAGCGGATAACGAGCGTGACAACAGCCCCCTGGAGCGTGGAGCGGCATTTGTGTTTGTGTTTGAGTGTGGTATACATCAAAGCCAGTCCACAGATAGAAACCGAGGTTAATTAGGATGAGGAGATCAAGTATGCCTGTATGTGTGTGAGGTTCCGTAATTAACCACTTTCAACCTGGCATTATAGGTGCAAATCATCAAATAATTTCAAACGTCCTCAAACAATTTCAAGCAATTTGAAGCGAAAAGAGCACATAGCTGATCTACAAGCATTGTGAGCTTGTAGATCAGCTATTTTCCCTATATGTCATGCATGCGGGTGAATGTCTCACCAGGTGGAGTAACACTCTGAGGGCGTCCCGTGCTTGAACCGGATACTGCAGAATCTCAGCCAAAGCCTGGCCAATCAGCGATGAGGGACTGTTCAGTTTGACATCATTGCCAATCAGCATATACCCTGGACAGACAAATAAAACACATATATTGTTTTTGCACTTTATTCAAATGTTTGAAGCTTTCATGCAGACATTAGAAGTTTTATAATGGTGGACAATATACTCAAGTAAATACCTAGGTATTCAAAAGTACAAATTACATTTTCATAAGTTTTCCATAAAATAAAATAGCAGATCTACAAGCTCACGACTCACTTTTTTTTATATAATGAATTTTGGCTGTGGCACTCAGAACCAAACTGCCATAAATAAGCATGGCACTGAATGAGTTAATGTCCACCACTGATATAAATGTATTACTGAGTCAGGATTATGACATAAATGAATAATAGTGTCTCTAACCCATTGGTTCTCAGAGTGGGGTCCGGGGATCCCCAGGCCGCGCTGCAAGCTTGTACATCTGCATCTTTTTTTTTTTTTTACATAAATCTTCTCTTCTGGGGGTCCCTGGCACAAAACGTTTTCAGATGGGGGTCCACACGGCCAAATACATATCAATTTGGGGGTCCTTGACACACGAAAACGTTGTGAAAAGCAAACTGCTCTAACCTGCCCAGTTGGAGGGATGCGAGTACTGCTTGCTGCTCTGGACCGTCTTCATGGCGTCGGCCAGGGCGGCGCTGGCCTTGGTGCCGTTGAGCAAGGCGGTGTAGAAGGCGTGGACAAAGACCTTGGAGGCGGCGACGGGTACGGGCCACAACGACACCAGAACACACTGAGCCCCGGCCGCCAGGAAGGCCCTGGTCAGACCCACCACGCCATCGGCCGTCACTTTGCTGCTTGACTCCTGGTACGACCTGTACACACACACACGCACGCACGCACGCACGCACGCACGCACGCACGCACGCACACACACACACACACACACACACACACACACACACACACACACACACACACACACACACACACACACACTTACTTGTATTAGTGTGGAAGGTGCAAGAAAATATATTGCTGTTTCAATTAGGGCTGTCCAATACTATTGGCCTCCCGATATTAGCATAAAAATGTAATATCGGAAGATATCGTGTCAAAGTAATTTGGAAAATTAAGTAAACATTTGAAAAGAATTATGGTTTAATGTAATTATGTCTGAGTGGAATACACTCCTCTCATTCTTTTAGTATTTGCTATATCTGTTGTAGACTCCTTGGCTCCTGAACATTTGCATTTCTTTTGTTACTATGCTAGTTTGTGGTTGGGTTGCAGGAGAAAAGGTGTTGGCTAGGTATGTCTGTATACAGAAGGGGTTTCCTTTGATGAGTGGGGTAATTAAGCCTGAGTCAGTCAGTGTGTCCTTTGAGTTCAAACTGGCTGGTCATTCCGATTCTGTACTGTGATGCTTTGATTGTAAGTTTGTAACTCCATTTGATATCAAATTATAACACTCATTCTTCTTGAAACTTTGAATTGTCTCTGCCTTATTTTGTCTATTCTGTTTGACTGAGTTCACATTCAGATTCTGCTTTGACAATCGGTATAATTTTTTTTGGGGGGGGGGCTTAAGTTACAGGAGTTCTTCAGTGTGTGTGATATGAAATGTGTGTCGTGAGTCGAGCCCATTGGTCGAAACCGTTTTCGCTCGTTCATGTACAGTGGCCCCAGACGTTTTGAGCTGCATACCTCTGAATGGCCAGCATGTCCAATGCGCTTCAATGCAATCACTGGGTTCTGGGGGCTTGGTGGATACGCAGATGTCTCTTCAGAGTTTCTAACCTACTGAAGCTCTTGTCACAGTGTTTACAGAGGAAAGGTTTTTCTCCAGTATGGATACGCTGATGTTTCTTAAGACTATTTAAGCAACTGAAACTCTTATGACACTGTTTACAGTAGAAAGGCTTCTCTCCAGTGTGAATACGCAGATGTCTCTTCAGAGTGTCTGAATGACTGAAACTCCTATCGCACCGTTGACACAGGAAAGGCTTCTCTCCAGTGTGGATACGTAGATGTGTCTTCAGAGTGTCTAACAGACTGAAACTCTTGTCACACCGTTGACACAGGAAAGGCTTCTCTCCAGTGTGGATACGCAGATGTATCTTCAGAGTGTCTAACTTACTGAAACTCTTGTCACACCGTTGACAGTGGAACGGCTTCTCTCCAGTGTGGATACGACGGTGTGTCTTCAGATTACTTAAGTGATTGAAACTCTTGTCACACCGTTGACACTGGAAAGGCTTCTCTCCGGTGTGGATACGCAGGTGCGTCTTCAGATTACATAATTGATTGAAACTCTTGTCACACCGTTGACAGTGGAAAGGTTTTTCTCCGGTGTGGACACGCTGGTGCGCCTTCAGGAGACTTAACTTACTGAAACTTTTGTCACACTTTTTACAGATGTGAGTTTTCTCTCCTGCGCACACCATCCGATGTTTCTTTACATCTCCTGGTTGGTTCGACATCTTGGTGTACCGTTGATGACTTTGATGAGATGTCGGTGGGTCTGCATCTCCTTGTTTCCGGCTTGTTACAGAGCTGACTATTTGCTGACGGGACTCTGAGCAGATTTGTTCATTCGTCAGCGTTTGGCGGTCGAGGTCGCCGTGGCTCGGATGAGACACGAAGGTGTGCTCAGAACAGGAGAGTTTAATCTGGGAGGATTGGGACCGCACTCCTTCCAAGAGTGGCGGTTCATGGTCGAATCTGCTGCTATACATGGATGTCTCCCTGTCAGACCTTCTCGTGGTCCCAGTAGGAATGAAGTGGAAGTCTAAAGTAACTTCACACCTCATATATGCTGATCAGAGCTCTGGTCTGACCTCACTCACAACACAATCGGTTGCCATGCATGTCCTAGCAACACCGATGTGTGCAGGCTGAGGCTGCCTCCGCTTCCATATTTGGGCAAGAGTGATGATGTCATCAATATAACATCACCATGACGGCAGAGATCCACATGGAAGCCACGCCATGTCTTTTTCATTTTCATGTGTTTATCATTTACTAATGCCATTATGGTGATGTTATATTGATGACACTAAAATCATAGGCATATTCTTGTCATCTGGACTTTTACCAACCAAGTGTAGCCTAGTTATTAACAACAGCTTGAACAAAATATCTATAAACCAGAGAGGGTCACTTGTAAAAAAATAAATCCATGGCTTTGATGCTATAGATTAGATGTAGGCCTATTTGACAGTGCAGAAACATTTACCGTTTACCCGTTTAAAATGTAAATCCTATTGAAAAGTGTGTTGAAAAAGATAGCAGCCTTCAACAACAGCGTTACATTCAGTGGTCAGGTTTGTACAGAAATCAAGTGAAGACGGAGGAGCGAGCTTAAGCCATGTGCGCGAACGCGCATCTACGCAGCACACATGTGTCGTTGTTTACGTCATCATATGGTTTTAATTTGAAGGTTTTTAACAGGATGTTCAATGTGTTTTTGTGAGTTAAGATAACAGACCAGCGTGCTCCACGCAGTTGTGCTGTGTTAAGTTACACAAGTGACGTTGTTTGGGCGGAAACAGTGCTCTCTGATTTCCACAATAAAATGCTACCCGCCCGCGATTAGTTCAGTACCGCCCGTCCCGTACCCGTGATCTTATCAAAGTAAAATTTTCACCCGTTTTCACCCGTCAAACGCGGGTACCCGTCGGCCCGTTGCAGGACTCTGCAGTGGCCCCAGACGTTTTGAGCTGCAGTACCTCTGAATGGCCAGCATGTCCAATGCGCTTCAATGCAACCACTGGGTTCAGGGGGCTTGGTGGATACGCAGATGTCTCTTCAGAGTGTCTAACCTACTGAAGCTCTTGTCACAGTGTTTACAGAGGAAAGGTTTTTCTCCAGTATGGATACGCTGATGTTTCTTAAGACTATTTAAGCAACTGAAACTCTTATGACACTGTTTACAGTAGAAAGGCTTCTCTCCAGTGTGGATACGCAGATGTGTCTTCAGAGTGTCTGAATGACTGAAACTCCTGTCGCACCGTTGACACAGGAAAGGCTTCTCTCCAGTGTGGATACGCAGATGTGTCTTCAGATGTTCTAACTGACTGAAACTCTTGTCACACCGTTGACACTGGAAAGACTTTTCTCCAGTGTGGATACGCAGATGAATCTTCAGAGTGTCTAACTGACTGAAACTCTTGTCACACCGTTGACACAGGAAAGGCTTCTCTCCAGTGTGGATACGCAGATGTATCTTCAGAGTGTCTAACTGACTGAAACTCTTGTCACACCGTTGACAGTGGAACGGCTTCTCTCCAGTGTGGATACGCAGATGTGTCTTCAGAGTGTCTAACTGACTGAAACTCTTGTCACACCGTTGACAGTGGAACGGCTTCTCTCCAGTGTGGATACGACGGTGTGTCTTCAGATTACTTAAGTGATTGAAACTCTTGTCACACCGTTGACACTGGAAAGGCTTCTCTCCGGTGTGGATACGCAGGTGCGTCTTCAGATTACATAATTGATTGAAACTCTTGTCACACCGTTGACAGTGGAAAGGTTTTTCTCCGGTGTGGACACGCTGGTGCGCCTTCAGGAGACTTAACTTACTGAAACTTTTGTCACACTTTTTACAGATGTGAGTTTTCTCTTCTGCGCACACCATCCGATGTTTCTTTACATCTCCTGGTTGGTTCGACATCTTGGTGTACCGTTGATGACTTTGATGAGATGTCGGTGGGTCTGCATCTCCTTGTTTCCGGCTTGTTACAGAGCTGACTATTCGCTGACGGGACTCTGAGCAGATTTGTTCATTCGTCAGCGTTTGGTGGTCGAGGTCGCCGTGGCTCGGATGAGACACAAAGGTGTGCTCAGAACAGGAGAGCTTAATCTGGGAGGATTGGGACCGCACTCCTTCCAGGAGTGGCGGTTCATGGTCGAATCTGCTGCTATACATGGATGGACTGTGATGGGGACAGAGTTGTAGGTTCTGTTGAGGCTGGATGTCCCTGTCAGACCTTCTCCTGGTCTCAGTAAGAATGAAGTGGAAGTCTAAAGTAACTTCACACCTCATATATGCTGATCAGAGCTCTGGTCTGACCTCACTCACAACACAATCGGTTGCCATGCATGTCCTAGCAACACCGATGTGTGCAGGCTGAGGCTGCCTCCGCTTCCATATTTGGGCAAGAGTGATGATGTCATCAATATAACATCACCATGACGGCAGAGATCCACATGGAAGCCACGCCCATGTCTTTTTCATTTTCATGTGTTTATCATTTACTAATGCCATTATGGTGATGTTATATCGATGACACTAAAATCATAGGCATATTCTTGTCATCTGGACTTTTACCAACCAAGTGTAGCCTAGTTATTAACAACAGCTTGAACAAAATATCTATAAGCCAGAGGGGGTCACTTGTAAAAAAAAATCCATGGCTTTGATGCTATAGATTAGATGTAGGCCTATTTGACAGTGCAGAAACATAATTGCCTTGATGCATGTAACATTAACGAGCGTCAACGAGCATCAGCTGGACACAGACACACACGCCTCCCCTCTGCAGTGCTCTGACACTGAAAGTGACTGGAATCTCATTTCTCTCCAAAAGCCCTTGAATATGATGGAATATGATTAATCGCTCATAGTGCGGCCGCGCTATGAGCTTGTATATCTGCTTATATTTTTGAATAGCCAAAATAAATCTTAAAATGACAGAGAGGCGTCCCCCGGATTGAATGGGTTAAACCAGTGGTTCTCAACCAGTGGTCCGGGGACCACCAGTGGTCCTTGGGGCGGTACTAGGGGGTCTCCAGCGAAATGAGTTAACATAGCGTCACAATCATTTTCACCAATTAGCTTTGGCTATTCAAAAATAGCAGATATACAAGCTCATATGAGCTTGTAGATCTGCTATTTATGAAAAATCTTTATGAAACATTTTTAACTCAAATCTTTGCTTTTGGGGGTCCATCCATGGCACAAAACATTTTCAGATGGGGGTTCGCAGCCAAATGTATATCAATTTAGGGGTCCTTGGCATGAAAAAGGTTGAAAACCACTGGGTTGAACCTTCTAGGGTAAATCTTTCCGTCTTCCCCCTTGCTCTCTAGTCTCTTACCCCAGCACCACCAGTTTGACGGGCAGCCTCAGGTCCAATATGTCCGCCGCGGTGAGCAGGAACTCCTGCAGGGGCGGACTGTCACAGAGGCTCCCCGCGTCGCTGCTGTCGTCCTGCATGTGCAGAGACTCCGGGATGTTGTAGCTGCTCCCGAACGAGCCCTTCCTCCCTCGCCCCTGGCCGCCGCCGCTGCCTCTCCTCCCGCCTCCTCCTCCAGGCCCGCCTCTCCCCGCCGTCCCGACCCCTCCCACGCCGGCGCCCGTGCCGCCGCCGGGCACGCTCTCTACGTTGGGCGTGAGCACCAGGGCGGCCAGCTTCCAGGAGATGTGGGTGGCGAAGTGGGCGCACTCGGCCTGGGTGAGGGCGCTCATGACCCGCTCCTTGGTGGCGACGGAGCCGGCTAAGGGCTGGCAGCCCAGGAGCTCCGCCACCATGAGGGCCTCCTCCTCGGCGGAGGGCATGGGGCCCCACAGCCAGCGGTCCATGACGGGCGACGGCAGGCGAGGGTTGCCCACCACGGCCGCCATGGAGACGCCGCCGCACGGAGCCGCCCCTGGACGCCGAGGGTGAGTCTGTGGGGGGGGGACACGGACAATTGTTATAGGTGAACATGCAATCTAACTGCAGCAGGAACAGCTGGCAAACTCTGTCAAACTTTAACATAACATAAGGGAGGATCTTACAAGAGTTCGAATAAAGTTTATGAGCATAAACATTAACATTCTTTTTCAGAGAATCAGATAACTATTTTTTCATCATTACAATTCAGAACAGGTAATCATCAGAGATCTGAACAAGATGTGAGCTGTGACAACAACCTTGGAACTGGAGCCCAGGCCGTGGATGGAGGGCACGGCGATGAGGCTGAAGCGCTCGTACAGGTACTCGTTAGAGGAGCTTCCCTTCAGCAGGGCGAAGGGGATGAGGTAAAGCTCTCCTTCCAGCACCATCACCAGCTGTCTGTGTCTGCCCACAGGCCCACTGGAGTGCATCAGACCCTGAGCACACACACACACACACACACACACACACACACAGTTAATACAGTATACTGCCACCCAAACACACACATATTACAAGGATGTACAGCTGAGCTCTTTCACACCGCACACACACAAAAACGCAAACAATGGTGTAAAGTAACTACTGTAAGTACATTTACTCAAGTACTGTACTTAACACATCGAGTGCCATAAACGGTCCGGACCGTTTTTGAGGATCCAAACGAGAAGTGCCGAAAACGGTCCGGACCGTTTTTGACCCAATTCAATTTTTATACGAGTGGCCCACGTGGGGCGCTAAAACGAAACTTTGACATCACCCAAGGAGTTTCTGAGAAGAAGAGGCTGGATCTGGCTCCATGTCAAAAATCCTTCCGGTCGGCGTTTTCAATGTTATCTCCTTGACTAAAAGCTTAATATCTCCATTTCTTTTTAACGTGGTGGAAACGAGCCGTTTTCGATCGGCGATCACGCTGCAATGGAGGATCGCGTTGGAAATATTATTGTTCCAGGCGTTAGTCGGGACCCTCCGCCGTCTCGCACGCACGCTTTGTTTACATGCACTTCCGCGTCGGGGCTTCTACAGCACGAAACGTATAACGCAAGTGGATGGAAGAAATGCAGGCACTCAACGTATAATATTTTAATAAACCTCTGGCACCCAATGTGTTAAGTACAATGTTGAGGTATTTTTGGGCGGTGTAGCCGCCCCTATAAGTGGGGTTGGGACACCTCATTAGTACACCCTTCGCTGTACTGTGATTGGCTCATAATTAGTACACCCCTAGCATTAGTACACCCCTAGCTGTACTGTGATTGGCTGACTCTATTGGCTGACTCTATTCAGCACTGTGATTGGCTAGCGAGAAACATGATGAAATGAATTAGGACTAAGCACTTAAAAAAAAAAAAACTTTTTTTTAAAGTGAGCTTCCATCACTGTGATGACCACACCGCCCACTTCACACTGGGTGTGATTTTTGGGCGGTGAAACCGCCCCTATAAGTGAGGTTTGGATATTTGTACAACAAATCCTGCGCTGTGATTGGCCAAAAAGGTACCCCGCCTAACCCTGCACCGTGATTGGCCAATCACAGTCTATTCAGGACTGTGATTGGCCAGTGTCACATGACACATGTGCATAGCCCTATAAGAAACCATAACTTTAAAAAAAACATAAATTTGTTTTTTTTAAGTTATGGTTTCTTCCATCATAAAGAGTGTTTCAATAAATGTATTTATTTTTTGTACATGATTGGTTGACTCCATTCAGTATTGTGATTAGCTAGCAAGACACCGCCCACTTCACACAGGGTGTGATTTTTACTTTACTGGAGTATTTCCAATTTTCAGCAGTTTTACTTCTACTCCACTACATCTCAGAAGCAAATATTGTACTTTTAAAACTTTAGTTACTAGTTACTTTGTAGATTTGAATTACTATTACAAAACATACATTTACCACTTCAGCCCTATATATATTTCGTCATTTCACGCACGCACGCACGCACGCACGCATGCACACAAGCAAACACATGCACACACACATACACACAAGAGCACGCACGCGCACACACACACACACACACACACACACACACACACACACACACACACACACACACACACACACACACACACACACACACACACACACACACACACACACACACACACACACACACACACACACAGGTACTGTAGTACTCACCCCCTCCATAGGTGCGATGAGCAGGTCGTAGAGGGCCCGTAGGGGGGGCTTGCTGAGGTTGCTGGAGCGGCGGGGCAGGGAGGAGCAGTCATCTTTGGCTGGAGACATGGTGTTGCTGAAGAGACTGGTCATACTCTGACAGCTCCTGCAACGAGCACATAGAACAAAACACACACAAAATACACACAAAACCATGAGAAACACGCAACAAGGCGAAATATGTTTTCTGTTCAGCAGCTGTACCACTTATTCCTGCTGTTAACCATCACTGGGGATGTGTAAGTCCGTTTTCAGTTTTCCAATTACCTCAACGAGCATCTAAGACACTGAGTCGTGTCTCCTATCATCATAATAATAAAAAGTTGATGTTCAGATGTATTAAAGCAGGATTGATTTAATATTTCCCAGATATCCCTCCATTCAAATTATACAAGGTGTGTAATTCAGCCTTGGTGCGCCGCCCCCCCCCCCCCCCCCCACCCCAGCCGCTCAGAACAACCAATAACGGGTCGGGGGTTTTACGCAGTGCTTGTAGACCGGCGAGATCTCTCGACCTTCAATCGAAACAAAAACAAATGCAAAACCCCAGGAGCTTGTCATCGACCGAACTTAATATTCCAGCCGATACGCCCCACTGTGATAGGTGGAAAGGTGAATGAAGTAGTAGAGAGAGAGTGTAGACTAGTGGACCGTGACCAGAAACCTGGCCTTTTAGACTACATTTCTAAATGAACTATACCTCCAGACGAGTAAAAAACACGGTTATCTCATTACCGGGAAACACTATCTTGATATTGATCCAAAGGGCATTTTAAGGAGCATTTTCATTCTCTGGTGCGACAAAAACTGATTTTGCCATTAAAAGTTGTCCAATGCAATCTAATCTAATCAAAATGTCCTTATATTATAATGTATCCCTGAGGCTGGGGGGTTGGGTGGGAATGTGCTCTGGACTACATTCTGCAACAAATTACAATGATTGCACGTAAATAAGGGTCTTGCGTTATCAGACCCCTCCCACCACCAGGAACTCCACAACATCATGCTGCCGTTAATGAGTATTTGGAACACAGTGCTGAAGTGGTTGACGGCTGCTTGCTGCAGAGTGTTGCATCAGATATGGCTGCTGGTAAGATGCACACTGAGTCACAGCAGTTCCTGTGGGCTGTGTGTGTGTGTGGTAATAATGGCATAACACACTGCGGCAGGAAAAGCAGCCATTGAACCCACTCAAATCCTAGTGGATCATCTTTCTCTCTTGTGACATACATACTCCCCTGTCTGTCAGCAGCGCCACAGACTAGGAGGTACATGCATAGAATGTGACAAGTGCAACCATAGCCGGCAGTATAGAAACACGATGAATGGCCCCTCTCTCTTTGCGCTTGTGTCAATGGACCGTTCACAAAAGAAGAGGCACTCCCCACTGTGAGAAAGAAAATACACGTGTCATCCTACTGGGGTCCACTAGATGGCGATGTGACACTGCGTGGGAAATCTTGGAAGTTGAGTTTTGCGGCATGAAAGCAATGAAGCTGAGCAGAATCAGAGAGGTGAGCGTTCTCCTCCTCTTCCATCCTCTCTATTCTACCAGCTCTTGTCCTGATAAGGACCGATTGTACACACACACACACACACACACACACACACACACACACACACACACACACACACACACACACACACACACACACACACACACACACACACACACACACACACACACAAACCAGGACATTTCCCAGTCGATGCAAAAGGAGATAGTGATGCTCTGTAATGCATTGTAAATGATTGTGCTGCATGCAGCCTTCTTCGCTTTTTTTCCTCCTCTTTCTTTCCCGAGTTCCCTGAACTAAACAGCAACACATCGAGCGGCTGCCGTTCTACATTTAAGCCAGCCCTCTGCTGTATACAAATGGGTCTCTCTGCTGTGCGACAGCAAAGACTGACAGCTCCCTGCCAGGGCTGAGACACGCGCCACAGTGAAAGCTATGGTAATGGTGGCCCTTGAGGTAGTAAGCCGCCAGTGTTGTATGCAACACAGAGAGAGAGAGAGAGAGAGAGAGAGAGAGAGAGAGAGAGAGGGAGAGAGAGAGAGAGAGAGAGAGAGAGAGAGAGAGAGAGAGAGAGAGAGAGATTTTTATGGGCACACTTGTCACTGTTCTCCATCTGCTCCTGCACCCACAGTCTCCTCCAGGCTTCCTTCTGCCCCCATGCCAACAGACATCCATCCTGCCCTCATGCTTTGCCCTCGGGCCACAGGCACCCCTCCAACCTCCCCAATGCTCTCTCTCTCCCACTCGTCTCCCTCTCTCTCTCTCTCTCTCTCTCTCTCTCCCGGGCTTTGGCATGGGCTGCCATGGGAAAGCAAACAGCCATTTGTTAGCCTGACAAGAGGAGAGAGAGAGAGAGAGAGAGAGAGGGTGAGTGTGTACGGCATACAGTACGTGTATATGTCAAGTGCAAGAAGGAGACGAAGGCATTCAAGGCAAGAAAAGACAAAAGGAAGCCTGAGAGCGTGGGTGGGTGGGGTCTCCCGGCTGGCTGCTTTTGGATTTGGGTCGAATGCTTCTGAGTTAAAGCAGTAGTGGTTCCCAAACGGAGTGCCAAGGCACAGTGGAGTGCTGGGAGACAAGTCCATGGGTGTGCCTTGGGATTCTGTGACAACCACACCACTCATTGTTGCAACATATAGGCCTACTACTATACAGAAAGTTATGAATATTTTTTTACTATACTATCTACTATCAGGGGGGCACGGTGGTGCAGTCGGTAGCGCTGTCGCGTCACAGCTAGAAGGTCCTGGGTTCGATTCCCGCCGGGGACGCTGTGGGTGCTGGGGGCGTGTCCTCTCCTCCGCGTCATCAGTGCCCGTACCCTAGGAGGGGTTGGCGAAAGGGCCTTTCTGTGTGGAGTTTGCATGTTCTCCCCGTGTCCCCTAGGGAACTGGTTGGAATAACATGTTCCTTCCACGCTCCTACCGGGGAAACTCCCCCCTGTCAGGTGATAAGAAGCGGCCTGCTCATTCCTCATGCACTGAAGGAAGCATGAGCTCAGTTCTGGGCTCTCCCCAGGCTGGCAGAGGGAGAATCGCGCCCAGGATTATAAGCTTAGGCACTGGGTGAAAAATAGGGTTACAAAATCGTGGGATAAAAATATTATGTTTATAATATAAACATTTCCCAAAATAGAAGCAATTTCTATACCAAAATAAATGTTTTTAACAACTTTCAACCTGCCGTCCCAATTATTTACATGTCATAATAGGTGAGAATAGTTTTTAGATAGCATTGCTGTCAAACCTCTTATCTCCATATTTACATTTTTCGTTTTGAGCTTGTAGATCTGCTACTTTCGCTATTTTTTTAATTGAATCCTGAAAAGCCTTGAGAGTTTGACTTGCCCATTGGTGTGCCTCGAGCACATAAAAGGCTGAAAACCACTGAGTTAAACAGCCAGGGCAGAGGAGCTGTGATAAAGGTAGATCTACTTTGGCTCCCTAAGCCACAACTGCGTTCCAACTTTCCAAGCTAACCCGATTCCTCTACTCTGCTGCGTAACAAGCTGCTGGCCACTGGGAGTCCTTGCGATGATAAGTGGAAATCTTGCTCTGCACATGTTTGCTGACACCTGCATTTAGGTTCTCCAGGAATACTCATTATGCTGTCAGAGCATGTGAAAAAAGATAGCTTTAAACATTTTGCAAGATGCTTGTCTAATTTTTAAGGTTTGAAATGGGCTTGCACCAACCCCAACTGAAACAGTTCATATAGAAAAAGGGAAAGTGGTGACAGAACAACAAGGGCAACTACCAGAGGGGACTGTGATGTACCATTCACTGACATAACAACTACCAGAGGGGACTGTAACTGTAATGTACCATTCAGACGTATAGTGTGTTTGGTGAAACAATCTTCTCTGTTAGAGCCTCCCATCACTGGAATAGTCTCCCTACCGAAGTAAGAGACCACCAACTATATGACCTTCAAATTCAGCCTTAAAGGGATAGTTCACCCCCCAAAATGACATTTTTTCTATCGATTACACACCCCATGAAGCCTTGAATGCATGGAGATTTTTTTAGTTTTTGTCGCATTCCTAAGCCAATAATTTGATGACCGGTGGCGGCTCCGGCAGGAGACTCAAAGTGTCAACTTTGAGTCTCCTACAGGAGACATTAGCATCTTTCCATCGGTCATCAAATTATTGCCTTAGGAATGCGACAAAAACTAAAGAAATCTCCATGAATTCAAGGCTTCATGGGGTGTGTAATTGATAGAAAATAAGTCATCTTTTGTGTGAACTATCCCTTAAAGAGATGGCTTAAAGCTAACCAAATTTGTAATTATGGGTAATTAGCTCCATTTTTCACTGGTGTAATTTCTCATATTTTACTGTAATTGTTCTGTCTCCTGTACTATGTCTACTTGTCTTGCCTTGTATTGATGTCTGTTTTTGTATGGATAGCTATTATCACCACTTTTTAACAGCCTGCTCAGGGACTGCAGATGACAATTAGCTTTTGGCTAACTCTGGCTCATTAAAGTGGATGTGAAAAACTGACACGTTGATTAATGTGCACTGTCCCTGATAAATAAATACATTTATTTAGAATGTATGTTTTCAGTGCATTATAGTAGCCGATCCCTGACATTTAGCATTGATTAGAGGGCAGGGTTGACCACTTTCACCCTGGTGTCCCTATTTTGGACATATACATTTAAAAACAAAAATCTCTATCTACAAACTGTGTCGCGTTATGAGCTTGTAGATCGGCTATTTTTCAATACGTTGTACAACAAAGTATCTATATAGGATCTAAATAGTTGAATGGGCGGCAGTGGCTCCCCCAGAGTTAGTGTCGAAGTGTCCTTGAGCAAGATGCTGAAGCCCTAATTGCTCCCGATGAGCAGGTTGGTGCCATGCATGGTTTCCTCCGCCATCGGTGTATGAATGTGTGTATGAATGTGTGTGTGAATGGGTGAATGTAATGCACAATCGATGTAAAGCGCTTTGGGATAAAAGCGCTATATGAATGCACCATTTACCATTATGAAGGACTATCAATGATAACATTGGACAAGCGGATACCACACAGACGACCTTTGCATGTGGAGACATAATATTTCTCACACCTTTGTCTTGGCAAACTGTCGTCGCTGGATTATAGCGCTTGCAACAATTCTCTGCTTTGATGGAATAACTCAATTGTCTTAATTGAGGCTAATTATGGGAATACTACAACCTCCTCTACCCCTAATACCCTACATCTCAATGCTCACTGAAATACCAGCGAGCAGGAAAATTAGATAAGGGAAAGTGAAATAAAAGGCGAGTCTGAATATCAAACCCCAAGATGTATGACTTAAAATGACAATGAGCTTTTCTCCCGTTTCTCCCCTCGCTTTGGCGTCTACGACAGATGATAGAGTGTAGGCTCCTATAAGCACGGGGAGCTTTATAAGTCGAGATATTTTTTTTTTGGGGGGGGGGGGGGGGGGGGTGGATGAGGGGATTATTACCGACAACCCATTAAAGAGGCTTAATGAGAACCGAGACTCAATTAAAGCTGGAATTACCCCCTCATCAAAGAGCAGCTCAACTGTGGACGAGGACATGGAAATGTGACCCAGACTATAGCAAGCACACACGTGCATGCGCACACGCACACACCACACACACACACACACACACACACACACACACACACACACACACACACACACACACACACACACACACACACACACACACGCACGCACGCACACGCACACACACACACTATTTCATAACCAATTAGTACAATGTAAACACATATTGCGCACACACATAAAATCCTAAAGTAGCACTCTTAACCTGACGGGAACGGGAACACCCACTGGAATATACACACTAAACACAAATCTGTACTGCAAACACAATTAGACCGTAATGTAGGCAAATATACAAATAGGACAGTCAGGACGTATAAATACTATGACCCTCATCTCCGTTCTTGACACAGCAGGGACACACAGACACAGGGACGCCATGATGCCAGTGCTGTCAGAGTGGGCGGCTGATAAGGGCTTTAACAGCTTTGGCTCTGCTCAGGCGATTTGATAAGGAGGATTCACGTGGTGCTTCTGTGCTGGCGAAACAATGGAGAAAAGACTCCTTTCACCATGCAGGAGCTGCCACAATGCCCCCCAAATCTCCTTACCTAGGCAGATTTATCCCCCCCCCCCCCTTTTTGTTTCATTTCTTTGTGTAAATAATTATGGGGGCGAAGAGTTTTCGCCTCCCTGTGAGTTCTCAGAGGATAAACTCAGGTGCCTCATCGCAAATTCGCAACAGCCTCTCACCTGTTGAAGAGATTATTCCGGGACACCATGCGCAGGAAGCCCGTGGGGTCGGTGACCGAGTTCAGCTTGTTGTTGAGCTCCTCGAACTGTTGGTCCAGCAAGTCTCCGGCCTCGCTTTCTGTCTCGCTGCTGGAGCAACCCCTGGAGGAGAAAGACAGGGAGAGGTAGGAAGCTAGCATTAGCACATCGTTCTAGGCGAAAACCATGCACGTGCACACATAGACATGAAAGGGGCTTGAGCCCCTGACCTTTTCGACGTCGCTAAAAAAGTGCCCTCTCCAGACTAAAAAAAAGGGGGAAAAAAAGGAAAAAAGGTTTCAACTGCCCCTGGCCCCTAAACGGTAAGGCTGACGGAAATGGCAGTGGATGTGCTGGATGCAGCTCAAAGCTAACTTTCCTCAGGTATCTAGTTTGTCGCCATACGACCTTCCTAGCCCGTGTTATTAAAGAAAAACGGGCGACAATGGCCAAAACTCAATCGATCGAAAACCGGCGAAAGTGGCCGTTTTCAAGATGTTTTGGCCATTATCTCTGGAATGGAAGGTCCAATCTGCTCAGTTCAAAGCGTATTGGGTGCGTGACTTTGAGGACATTAAGCACGCAATGATACCTTTTCGGATTTTCGGGCCTAAAAGAATGGTAATTGTTAGTAAAAAAAATAAAATAGGTGCCCTTTTGAAATTCCAGCCCCTGCCTCTCCAAATCCTTCTGCACGTCCCTGGCGAAAACGTTGAATAATCTACAAGCTCACACAATGCATTGCGACATGCAAGTCACTCCGGATAAAAGGAATTGTAAATTGCGACGCGTTGTGAGCTGATCTGAAAAATGATCTAAAAGGAATTATGCAGACATTTTTCTCTTCACCAGCGGGTGAAAAATTCTATGGTGTCTTTATTGTGATGTTACTCTTCCTGTGAATGTATCTTACAGTACTTCCAATGCCCTGTATCTGTAACTTAAACTGCTGTGCTGTCTCAATAAAAGGTCAATAAAGATATCTATCTATCTATCCATCTATAAACATGTCCTCATTTCCCAGCCGTGGTCTGAGTCCCTGACACTATAGTCAAGTGGAGTCAAATCCTCTCATTGTGATGCTGCGGACGCTCCCCTAGTCTGTGGGGAGTCGATGGTATCATCATCATCATCATCATCCACCACTGCTACAGTACTCCAACACCACTTCATCTACATTCCTCCATCTCTCAGCCTCCTCTTGGTCCTGAGCCTCAGCCTCTCCTCATCTCTCACTGCTCTGGGTCTGCTTCCTGCTCACACGGCCAGTTGAGTGCCAAACCTTAGTATAGGCACCATGGGAAATCTCTCTTTCTCTCTCTCGCTCTCTCTCTCTCTCCTTTCTAATTATTTATCGTTTTCTCAAGTATCTGGTCTCATCTCCTCTGAGGTCCTTCTCCCATGAGGTCCCTGTGTGTCCACACACACAGCCCACACACCTCTAGTGAATAGGAGAGATACTATAGTAGGCAGACTAGCAGTGGTGGAAAGTAACTAAGTACATTTACTTAAGTATACTGTACTTAAGTGCAATTTTGAGGTATTTGAACTTCACTTGAGTATTTCCAACTTCCAATACTTTTACTTCTACTCCACTACGTCTCAGAGGCAAATACTGTACTTTTACTCCACTACAATTATTTGAAAACTTTAGTTAGGCTACAAGTTACTTTTCAGATATAAACTATGATATGAAACATACATTAAACACTTTAGCCCTATTTTATACATAGGCTATTTGAAAATAGACGATCTACAAGCTCACAACGCGTCGCATCGTGACGCGTTGTGAGCTTGTAGATCTGCTATTTTCATATTAGTATTTTTACCTTTGGTACAGTACTTTAAGTACATTTAATGCCAATATACTTTTGTGCTTTTAATCAAGTAAATTTGGAATTCTGGACTTTTACTTGTAACAGAGTATTTCTATATCGCAGAATTGATACTTTTACTTAAGTAAAGAATTTGAGTACTTTTTTCCACCACTGCAGACTAGTAGCAGCAGCAGAGATTTCCATTTTATTTATTTTTTATTGGAGCCTTTTCTGCTCCATTCAGCCAGGACAGTGACAAAGCCCATGTCAGGGAGGGCAGTGAGGAGGAAGGTTGGCATGCCATGGCGTGCCACACAGAGTCAAAGCCAGGACACCGCGGTTATGTATTCAGTGAATTAAACGCCACATAGGGATTTATGAATACATCAGGTCCTCCAGCGACAAAAGCTGCTTGCTTTCTCCTCTCTGTAGCCTGCCTTCTATCACACACACACACACACACACACATATGCCCTCCCTCCTATTCACTCCATCCTTTTTCTCCATTCATTCCAAGCATTCCCACCTCTCTCTCCCTCTCTCTTCGACTCTCTCTCTCCCTCTCTCTCTCCCTCTCCCTCTCCCTCTCTCTCTCTCTCTCTCCCTCTCTCTCCATGGAGAATGAATGGGGCGGTAGGTAAGTGGTGCCATATTGTGGCCATCCAGGCGCGGTGGTGTGCGCTCTGCCTCCCATTGGAGCAGTAAATGAGCTGGTAATGGGGCAGGAAGGGCCAGGCTGCCGTGGCGACGGAGGGCTGGCAGCCTGGCACCGGGGTCTGACCAGCTGGGCACCATGGATCAAACTCACAACTAGAGGAAAAATGGGTCTGACTTTCTGATTCAGTTGCTGAGCCCATAGAAGTGAAGGGGAGAGATTGCAAGCTGTCAATATCCCTGGTCCCCCCTCGTCCCCTGTCCCCCCCATCATGCTGCAGAAACCCACCAGCTGGATTTCAGATCTGCTGCCTTGACTTTTACCCATTGATCTCACCCCAGTATCTCAACCCTTTTTTTCTATCATTCTTCTTTTTTCTTTCTTCCTCCTTCTATCAGCAACACCCACTCTGCTCACCACCCACTTTCTCTGGCTTTCTCAGGCTTCGCTTGTTTGTTTTCTTCGGTCTGGGCACATGGAGTCTGGGGGGCCATTATTCCATCTCATTTGTTCCAGTGGGAACAGAGTGGAGAAGCTTGGACAGGTATAGCGACTGGAGGCCTGTCGTCAAAAGGTGCAGTGGGGCATAATAATGCCCCTCTCTATACTCACTCACTCACTCACCCACTCACCCACTCGCTCATACCTTCTGCACGACTGAAAATACCCTCTAATGCATCCAAACATGTTTTTGCTCAGTGGGTAAAAGTGTCAAGGCTTTTGTTAAGTGTCTCACCCAGCGTGATATAACTATGAGAGTGACGACACATAGCGGTGACTCCCATTGTAAGAATTGGGGTCACATAGCTGGGTGGTTAGTGAGCCCGCCTAGGAGCCAGAGGCCCTGGTTGCCCCAGGTTCAAATCCAGGCCAGGTCAGCATATGTGTCGATGAAATTATATCTGTCCTGAGCAAGACTCTTAACCCCTAATTGCTCACAGGTTCTCATTGTAAACAAGACCGCAAGGACTTAACTGAACGACCTGTTAAAAAAAGGATTATCCTTATCCTATGGAATGCGGAAGGTCTCTTTCTATCTCATGGGATAGTTCCAATGTTTGGAACTACAGGATAGGCAACATCCTGCTTTGCGGCTAGATCAAAGCGTGACGCAACTCTCTCTCTCTATGGGTCTGGTTCTCACCTGCTGTAATAGACTCGACGCCCAGAGCCTCGCGGGCGCTGGCGATGTGCTGCTCCAGGGAGGAGCCGCTGGCCACGCCCCCGCCGCCGCTCTCCTGGAACTCGGGCCCCACCTCCGTCACGCCCTCGCCCAGGTACACCTCGTGGAACTTCAGGATACCTGTGGGTGGGTGAAAGTCAGGGAAAGAGTGAGTTTTAGACTGGAAGCAGTGCATGGTTCTCAAACTTCATGTCAAGTCAAGGACCCCCAAATTGATATTTGGGCCGTGGACCCCCCCTCTGAAAAGGTTTTTTTTCGTGTGCCAGGGAGGGACCGCCAGGAGAGAAGATTTATGTTAGAAACAAAATAAAAAATATTCAAAATGTTCTGATATTTTTCAAATATTTTCAAAAATAGCAAATGTACAAGCAATCAGCACGGCACGAAGTGAGCTTGTAGATTTACAGAGCAGATATAGTAACAACTTTATTAAAAATAATATAATAATAACTAGTTAAAAGGTTTAAAACTATAAAAGAAAGGTAAACAAAACAAAAGGGAGGGGCGGAAAAGGTGAGGTTTTGAGTGTGGTTTTAAACCTGGTGAGTGTGGGGGCAGCTCTGATGTGAGCTGGGAGTGAGTTCCACAGTAAATGGATAATGATTGTGATGCTATATTAACTAATTTAGCTGGGGACCCCACCAATGGACTAGAGAGTTTAAAAAACATAAATATTTTCAAATGACACAGCTCGACTCATATAAACGGCTTATACACCAGGATACAGCATATTGTGACAATTTCATTTTCACATTGAAAACGATGCGTTGTTGTAGCATGCGTCTGCGTGGCAACGAATGAAGGAAACAAATAACGCTCAATAAAAGATAAGAGTGGGCTGCATGATGTGCCATCTGCCACCCGCCATGGGAGCTCAGCTGAGCTATGATGAGGGGAAAAGGGGTGGGAAGGGGGGCGTTGTGCAGTGTGTGTGTGTGTGTGTGTGTGTGTGTGCGTGTGTGTGTGTGTGTGTGTGTGTGTGCGTGTGTGCAGGTGGGATGCAGGATGTCTGTGTGCACGTTGATGCATGCAGCTGTGAACGTGCGCTGCCATGTGCTGAATAAGGAAACAGGGAGTGCGTGCATGCTGCACCTTCTTTTAAATAAGTCACAAGTGTGCATGTGTGATGAATGTGTACCGAGATTTGTTGTTTACGGGAATAGCGTGCGTGTGTGTGTGCGTGCGTGCATGCGTGCGTACGTGCGTGTGTGCGTGCGTGTTCTTAACAGCTTTCAACTTATTTTGGAATGTCATTATATTGTCAAAATATAATAAGTGGTTAACATAACTTGTGTGTGTTTGTGTACGTGCGCGCTTTTGTGTGTCTATGAGATGGCATGATGTGTGCTCTCTACCCCAGTAAAGCAATTAGGCCCCTCAGTCCCTTCACTGACTGGGACTCTCTCTCTCTCTCTCTCTCTCTCTCTCTCTCTCTCTCTCTCTCTCTCTCTCTCTCTCTCTCTCTCTCTCTCTCTCTCTCTCTCTCTCTCTCTCTCTCTCTCTCTCTCTCTCTCTCTCTCTCTCTCTCTCTCTCTCTCTCTCTCTCTCTCTCTCTCTCTCTCTCTCTCTCTCTCTCTCTCTCTCTCTCTCATAATGCCAGCTGGATGCCAGCGAATGCCAGGAACAGACAGACAGGCGATTAGTGAGATAGTGGCTCCCTCTTTAGCCCGGGGCAACGCTCGGTCTCTTTGAAGCTATATCCATAAATCCCCCGTCGTATTCCTTCCCCGTCCATATGACTACTGTTTGGGGTCAGGTTCAGCCTGCCATGCCTGGGAGCGCAGTTTGATCAAATGATCAGGCCCTGGTGGGCGTGGGACTTTGGGTCAGAGTTGTCATTATACATATTTCAGCAGGGAGAGGACCCCGGAGTAGAGAGAGGGGAGGAGGATGATACCACAACAACCAGCCACAGTTGTCAGTATGACAGCATGTACTTGTACAACCGCTCCCAGACAGACAACATACAGCCTTTATTATTGTAGTTTGTGGGTCTTTCTTTGTGTGTTGGAGCCGGAACAATGACAGATGGAAAGGACAGAAATATATCGTCGCTGTCGGGGAGAAACCTCTTATCTCCATATTCTGACTTCGTAAATTAATGTCCTACTTGATCATACTACAGCTTCACACAAAAGATCGAGCTTGTCGATCTGCTAGCTTTTTTAAAATTTGAATCCTGAAAATGTACAGTTTTGGACATATGACGTTTCAACCCAACTGGTATTGATTTTGACATGTCCTAGTCTTTTGAATAAAATTCTGTTTAGTTTTAGTCCTATTTTAGTCACTAGTTTCAGTTTTAGTTTCACTAAATATCATAAGATTTTAGTTGACTAAATCTACAGTTGATTTAGTCGACTAAACATTTTTTGGGGCGGGCCGTGATGGCATCGAAATGATTTTCACTTAGCTGCATGCCGAAAATAGACGATCTACAGCTTGTAGATCGACTAATTTTCGGTCTGTGACACCCGCGCGCACCCATGATGACTTGTCTTAGTTCTACTGGATCCACTAATCCCTCCCAAACATTTTAGTCTAGTTTTCATTTTTTTTACGAAATTGTCAGTATATTTAGTATTTTTTGTTTTAGTCATCATAGCTCAGTTTTTAATTACAGTAGTTTTTATTTCGTTTTCGTCAGTGACAAAACGTAGTCAACAGACATTTTTCGTCACAGTTTTAGTCGACGAAATCAATACTGCACCCAACAGAGACGACATAAAGCAAGAAAGACAGAGAGAAAGACGCAAGGGGGGGAAAAAAGGACGCAAAGGGGGGGAAAAAGGAGGGGAAATGAAAGAAGGAAGGTGACAGATTGAGATTAAGTGTGCGCCTGTTGGCTTGACGTGTGTCCATCGTCATGGTGTTGTGTTGGCTCTGTCACTCTCAATTAGCCAAGCCTCACTGTGTGATGCCCTGTGGGGTGAGAGGCGCGGCGGGGGGCAGCAGAGTGGCAGGTGGCACTGCCACTTGGTGTTAAAACTCGCCTTTCTTAACCCTGGCAGCAGCCCAATATAGGCCGTGACCTTTAAGGTCTCTGGTGGTTGAACCAAAGCAACACCACAGTACAATCAGGTTGAATGTACAACATATTTACGCATGTGTGCACACTGTGTGTGTCTGTAGGGGTTTGCGACGTGTGAGCATGTGAGTATTTCCAATTTTCAGTACTTTTACTTCTACTCCACTACACCTCAGAGACAAATATTATTACTCCACAACAATTATTTGAAAACTTTAGTAACTAGTTTCTTTCTAGATTTTGATTATTATTACAATGAGTACTTTTACTTTTGGTACTTTAAGTATATTTTCATGCCGATACTTTTCTACTTTTACTCAAGTACATTTTGAATACGGGACTGCTTCTTGTAACAGAGTATATTGCAGTATAGATACTTTTAATTAAGTAAAACATGTGAGTACTTCTTCCATCACTGCTACTAGCACAGGCTCATGTGAACTAGGGATGGGTCAGAACAATCGAATATTCAAATACCGTAATTTTCGCACTATAAGCCGCACCTGACTATAAGCCGCAGCAGCTAAATTGAATGTTTGGAACATATATAAGCCGCACTGGACTATAAGCCGCGGGTGTAAAATCCATAGATTTAGGAGGTCCCCTAGTGGCCGTTAGCTGTAAAAATCCATAGATAAGCCGCACCGTTATATAAGCCGCAGGGTCGAAAAATGGGAAAAAAAAGTCGCGGCTTATAGTCCGAAATTTACGGTAATCGTTTTTAGGATAAAAATCGAATATTAAAAAATATTAATAAACCTTTTTTTTTTACATCTTTTTTTGTATTGGGGCGGGGTCAGATATTCGAACAATCGTTATTAATAGAATTATAGTAATCGAATTTCATTTTGGTCACTTTTACACATCCCTAATGTGAACGTACTGTAGCAGCAGAGGGTGAGTAGGTGGGTGTTTACCTGCTCCTGGAGCCAGCAGCCAGCTGTACAGGTAGCCGGCGGCCATGGAGAAGTAGAGCACCAGGGCCCTCTGGCTGTTGACCGTGTCCAGGATGTGCTCCACCGTCACCGGGGTGTAAGGGTCCGAGTCCTGCTGGCCCGTCTGCCGCTCCACCAGCAGGTCGGCGAAGGCCCGCGTGCGACCCCGCTCCGCTACCGCCAGGGCCTCGTCATGGTGGCCTGTAAGGTGGCACAGAGAGGTCACAGTGTGATTACAGTTTGACGTGCACATTTGTATTTTGTAACGTTTAAGTATTGATATGACAGAATTAGCAGACATAAAAAAGGCGCACGCACACGCACACACACACACACAACACACACACACACACACACACACACACACACATTTAACATCTTTATTTGCGTTCACATTTAAAGGGATAGTTCACCCCCAAAATGAAGAGACTTGAATTCATGGATATTTTTCAGTTTTTGTCGCTCATTCCTAAGCCAATAATTTGATGACCAGCAGCGGTTCCGGTAGGAGACACAACCGGAAACGCTGCCTACCGTCTTTTTTGGGGAAATTCTTGAACACAAACAATAGTAAATGCACAAACTTGGAAAACTCAGCAAAAAGTGTTTCAGGATACAGATCACGGATACAGGAAGCATCGTCTCCTCCATACGTGGCGCACGAATGCGTGCGCGCACACACACACACACACACACACACACACACACACACACACACACACACACACACACACACACACACACACACACACACACACACACACACACACACACACACACACACACACACACTAAATTCATGAGGAGGATGCTAAATCAGACAAGTAGAGGTTCACCATACCTAGGCTGACAAGGACTCTCTGGAGTGCCTGGTAGGAGGAGGTCTGGAGGTCGAATAGAGATAGTTTGTAGTCGGTGCTGTGCTGGGCCTCGTGGCGTATGGTCTCAAACAGTGCAGACGCCCGGTAGAGCTATACACACAAAACAAACACAAAGCAATAATCAACATCCACAACAATTACATATGTTCATGTCATGTTTTATCTTATTAACTATAGTGTAGTCCAAAAGCCACCGTAGTGTTGTCAAAGTAGCTTTTGCGAGCCTTCCGGTTGCTATTGGGATAGCACACCCGGTCTTCCAGAAGTCTCGCGAGACGAGATTTCAAATGCGATTTCAGCAAAAGCTACTTTGACAACACTACGGTGGCTCTCGTGTGACAATAATACTGCAGTGACTTCCCTGAGGTCCTACACGACACACATATACTCGAAAAAAGTATTTTCGAGCGATATAAATAAGCAGATTACACCACGGCCTGTATACTCCCGTTTACGAACTGCGGTGGGCGTCCGCCAAAAATCACTCGTTATGAATTTGGGCTCTTATGGGGAGTTAACAACCTCAAATAAAGGTAAGAAAAAGCCTGGGGCGAAATTCTCCTTTAGAAGTGAAACTTTGCCCTTTTTTTGCCAATATTGTGAGGAGCAAGTGTGAAAATCAGATACTTTCCAAGGCGCTCTGTTGAGATCTTGCTGTCAACGGCACAGGAACATCTCTGCCAGCCTAAAACACGTATTGATGTGTTCTTTCACTTTAGCAAGTCGAGATATTCCAGCACCACTGAGAGCAAGCTCTCAACACACAGAACTCATTGGGAAGTGATTCAGATTTTCACATCCTCCTCACAACAGAAGCTTTCGGGTCAAGTTAGGGCAAGGTTGCCCTTTAAGGAGCTATGAAAGCAGTTGAGCATAGTATAAAATTAAAGCTACAATCCGTACAGTGCAGTCAATGATGCTGCAATGATGACTGAAATAAATACAATAAGGATAGTGGCACACATGTAGAGTCCAAGCTGGTGCGCCATCTGCTTCAACCAGTGGGAATCCTACCCAGACACCAGGGTCTACGATTCTTCAATGGAAGAGTAAGGAGACCACCTCCAACCACTGCAGGTGTGCTAGTTATATTGTATTATCATTACTTCACCATGCATATTGATTAAAATGACACTGTATGCATTATAATAAGTCCCGGATTGTAGCTTTAAAAGGTAGGGTAAGTGATTTTCTTTGGTTAAAATAAGTGCTAAATAGCTCTATATTCTGATAGTATAGAACAGTGTGTGTTCAGTAACAGGAGTCATTATGTCTCTCCAGCTCTTTATTAAACAGAAAAGGCATTCTCAGGTCGGGATACCAACTGTATCCAATCAGGATAGAGAACTCAGTCAGGATACAGATTAAACAAGGGAAATTGGAAGTGATGACACAAAGAAATGAGCTGCACAAATTGGAACTGGACCACTATAAAAAACATAAGCTGATAAATGTCTCTTGGCTGAAATGTTGTCACCTACCGGAAAATTTATTTTCTGTTTATTAAAGAGCTGGAGAGACGTGGATGACCCCTGTTACTGAACAAACACTCTATAGCAATGATTACTATCAGAATACAGTGCTTTAACCTTTTAACAAAAAACGTTTTGTTTTAACCAAAACAATATCCCTTACCCTACCTTTAAGTAGGTGTTGTGGATTGTAATCATTAGAACTTGAGCCACTAGATGGTAGCATCCCGCCTGCACTGCTGGTCAACAACCGGAGCAGCCTTTAGTTTACTGGCTTCTTCCACTGCTCTGCTCCAAGCCTGACGCAAACGCTGACATTAACACAACCATGTCTCTTTGCTTGCCTTCTCATTTGCCTGGTGCAAGGGAAAAGGGCAATGAGAAGCAGAACCACCGTGGCCATGCCTGTGCATGTAAAGCAACAAGGCTGTTGTCCGGCAGAATAACAAAATGCTCCGTCTGGTCTCTGGTCACCCCACAGGGCCTTGTGTCTGTGTCATCAGATGTCTACTCTAGGCCTCCATTCTCTCGGGGGCTGATGAGAATGAAAGCAGACTAGCCCATTAAGACCGGGAACGCATCTGTGTCTTCTTTGGCTGTTCAAAAATAGCAGATATACAAGCTCGTAGCGCGGCACCGAGTGCCACGCTACGAGCTTGTAGATCTGCTATTTTCAAAAAATCGTGATTTTTTTTTTGTAAATCTTTGAATATATTTATATTTTTGAAACCATTTTTTTACTCAAATCTTTGCTCCAGGGGGTCCCTGGAACAACATGTTTTGAGATGGGGTCCACGGCCAAATTTGAAAAATCGTGAAAATTTGTGTAAATCTTATATTTACTTATATATTTTTTAATTTTGTTTTACTCAAATCTTTGCTCCTGGGGGTCCCTGGAACAACATGTTTTGAGATGGGGGTCCGCGGCCAAACAGATATCATATTGGGTGGTCCTCGACGTGAAAAGGTTTGAGCACCACTGATATAGAAACATACATTTTTTCAGAAAACTGTTAGGATTTAGAAGACGTTTGTAGAATGGGCCTCAGGTCTTAACGGGCTAAGGCAGAGAGAGCGTTGGCGGATAAGGCTGTCTGTTTGCTCATTTGGCCAAGATGACCTGGCCCACCAGGAGTGCTGATTCATGGGAGTTTGTTATTGATTTCCTATTTCTTTCCTCTCCTTTGGCAGCCCTTTGAGAGGGTCGAGGCTAGCTCTGGAGTCGGTCTCCATGGGGCGAGCCCCAGCAGAGAGAGCCTAAAGCACTCGACTCAGACAGAAAGGGCTGGGGAGGGGCTCAGGATGCTGCGTGGACAAAAGGTTGTCATGGGTTGGTGAAAGTGCCTTTCTGTGTGGAGTTTGCATGTTCTCCCCGTGTCCCCTAGGGTAGGTACCCTCACAAAAACATGCTGTAATCCTGGTCTCTATACTGCCTCCCCCTGGTCATCCGGGGTGCCTGATTGAGGGGAAAGGAACTGGTTGGAATAACGTGTTCCTTCCACACGCTACGTCCTACCGGGGAAACTCCCCCCTGTCAGGTGATAAGAAGCGGCTTGCTAGCTCCTCATGCATTGAAGGAGGCATGAGCTCGGTTCTGGGCTCACCCTAGGCTGGCAGAGGGAGTGTAGCGCCCAGGATTACATAGGCAATTGGCATTGTGTGAAAAAAATGGGGTTGCAAAATCGTGGGATAAAAACTTTAGTAAAAAAAAAGGTTGTCATGGGCAAAATGGATTCTACAAGTGTGTGTGTGTGTGTGTGTGTGTGTGTGTGTGTGTGTGTGTGTGTGTGTGTGTGTGTGTGTGTGTGTGTGTGTGTGTGTGTGTGTGTGTGTGTGTGTGTGTGTGCGGTGAGGTGCAGGATGTGCGCACACTGACGCATGCAGGTGTGAATGTGCGTTGTGACGTGTTGAAGGAGACGGGGAGAGCGTGCTACACCTTCTATTAAAATAAGTCACAAGTGTGCATGTGTGAATGTGCACTGAGGCGTGTGTGTGTGTGTGTGTGTGTGTGTGTGTGTGTGTGTGTGTGTGTGTGTGTGTGTGTGTGTGTGTGTGTGTGTGTGTGTGTGTGTGTGTGTGTGTGTGTGTGTGTGTGTGTGTGTGTACAAACTGGAATATGACTGCAATAAAGTAAAATATACAACAAGTAGTGCCTAACCAAACAGTCAACAAAAAAGCAGACTTACCCTGGTTCAATGACACTCTATTGGATATGATGAAAAAGAGAGACAGTGCCTTGAAAAAAACCTAAAAACTCAACATGTTGACCTACTGATACATTATAAATAAAGGATTCAGTGACTAAGGGAAATGGCAAACTGATTTGGAAACACATTGAGAAGCAAACTGGAAAGGGATCTGCCAAAAAGATGAATTAAATTCAAAGGAAACCTACAAAATGACTATGCCACCACATTCAATAATTATTTCATTGAGTCAGTTTTGGAATTGGGCCAACATATCTCCTCATCTGACTTCACTTGGTCATAACTCCTAGTGATGGATCCCCTTGTTTAGCCCCTCAAAAATCTCTGGAAGAACTCAAAATCAGAGGATATAATTTGTTTGGATTGGACATAGTATTCAACAATATTGAGATTGGAAAGTATGAGACACATGCACAGTATAACTCAATCTAGATTGCAGTGAAGTGAGCAATCACAGGCCTATTAGCATACTGCTGGTCATATGTCTAAGGGTATGTTCACACTAGCTGCCTTTTATGAAGGAAAAAATGCTGTCTGGCGCGCTTTTTCTGCTGAAAATGAAAAAAAAAGGATAAATAGAAAAAGAATAACGGGGCGGGGCGGAGGCGCTATCGACTGAAACAGACTTCAATATAACTCTCCATGGAACGAACAGAATATATTGAAAACAAAGTTTTAAACGAGTAGGTGTAGATGGGGAATTACTAAAGATTGAGTGACTGCATGGCATATTTATCACCTAAAATGTATCGATGTTTTATAGACAAGCTGCCAGAGACGAGCGCCGAGGTTCTCTGTGTTTCTTCCCCTGCCTGTCAGCTCTGCTGCCGGGCACAGCTGCGTCTTTAAAGGGATAGTTCACCCAAAAAAAGCACTTTTTTCCTATCGATTAGAATTCATGGATTATTATTTTTTTCTGCATTCCTACACCAATAATTTGATGACCAGCGGACCGGTAAGACACAAAGGAGACTCTCTGTGTCTCCTATACCGGAAACACTGCTGGTTCCGGTATAGGAGACACAAAGGTTCTCAACCTTTTCAGGCCACGACCCCCCAAAATAATCATATTTGAACTGGGGACCCCCCCCCCCCGACCCTGACAAGCACTAGGAATGCTTGTAGATCGTCTATTTTCACAATTTCTGCCTCTTTATTTGACAATTTGGCCAATGTTTGACCAGTTTAGTATAGTTTGTTGGTTACCTTTTATCCAGTAATGGTCTTTTTTTTCTTCTTTTTTTTCTTAGTAATTAAAAATGTCTTAAAAGTCCTTAAATTGTCACTTCTGGGGACCCCCCCCCCAATAAACACAGGTTGAGAACCACTGCTTTAAGTCATCTGAAGCTCACACTGCTGGACCACAAGTCGCTTATTAATTGCAATATAATAATAATAGGCTTGCCTTTAATAAAATACAGCTCTGTGATTAATATAGCGAACACGATGTAATTACTTTAGGAAATAATAGGTTTAATACTATTTTATTAGGCAGAAGAGGAGGAGGGACGCTGATGGTGTGTGTGGGTGCCACGGTGACCGATAGCAGCACATAGCCAGACCATCAGCTTGGACGAGCAGGTCTGTATTTGTGTAGCCTACAGGCGTGATTGGAAAGCTGATAAAAAGTGGTCCACGTCCATGAGCACATTTCTGATCAGCGCCTTCTAAAAGTGGCCCCTATGCAGTTGCATTTTGGTCATTTATCATTGGGTTTAATGTAAAAAGGCACTGCTATTTATTTTTTAAAGGATTTTAGTGTGAACGCTACCTCAAGTAGCCAAAAGAGTTACATCAATTCATTCATGGGCTATTTAGTGTAGCCCATGAGTATACGGTCAACTAAGTATACGGCCTATGGGAATACGGTCAACTAAGTGCAAGGTTTAAGTGGTTAAACGCTTTACAACAAGCTGTCAAGATACTGGACAAAAAGCCATCACAATGCCAGCACTGCCCTATCGTCTCCAAATAACAACCTTTTCGAGCTGTACAATATCATCCATGACTTTGCTCCTCCACCTCTGAAGGATTTCATATTACACAGGCCACCAGGGTCACCCAAACCTCAACTACAGGTGATTGTGTCATTCCCAGGGGTCAGCACTAAAGTCCGACAATCTTCTTTTTCATTTAAAGCAATTTTTCTTTGAGAATTCCCTTCCATCGGATAACTTGCAAGCTTGTGCATCTCAAGTAAAAGCATGGATTTAGGCGATCCAAACCTGCCAAGAATGTACTCAAAGCATCTCGCACACATGAACTGTTACCATTGTAACATTATTTAACTGTATCACAATGTATTATTTACCTAATTTTTATCCCACTATTTTGTAACAATTTTTTTCACCCAGTGCCAATTGCCTATGTAATCCTGGGCACTACTATGCCTCTGCGTCCAGTTCCTTTCCCCTCCATCAGGCGCCCCAGCTGACCAGGGGGAGGCAGTATAGAGACCAGGATTACTGCATGTTTTTGTGAGGGTATCTACCCTAGGGGACACGGGGAGAACATGCAAACTCCACACAGAAAGGCCCTTTCGCCAACCCCACCTAGGGTACGGGTGCTGATTCCCCGGCGGGAATCGAACCCAGGATGTATTATTGCATGTGTTTTAGTACATTTTGTATACAGAGTGATTGTCCTGGGTGTTTTATTGCTGTACACCTGCCCAGGCACTGTAGATGAAAAGTATCTCTTAGCTATATCTGGTATCTGCATCAGATTTATATTGCTGAAATGTGCTACAGCATATAACTATATATTACAAAGTGTACATTCTCAGTGTCAAATAAATTTCAACAAAGTAAAGTAAAAGTAAGCTAAACCTAGTACTGTGTGTGTGTGTGTGTGTGTGTGTGTGCGTGTGCGTATGATGCGTAGCCTAGCGAGCTAGTTCAGGCGGATACACTGGAGAGGTTTACATGCATACTCAGCACTATTGTGGGCAGATGTATGTGTCAGGCATGCTGACCAATTGCCGGTCTATTTAAGCTCACCTAATTCATTGTACTTTCTTCTTGTAAGTCAGTACTGTACCACTGAACGCTGTGTGCACTTTGTTTGCTCCCACCACCACCAGCAGGTTCTGCTTTCCCTAAGGGTTCTGTTTTCCCCTGTGGGGGAGAGGGGGGGGGGGTGTTGTTATAGATGTATATATACGGTATCTCCCTGCTCTTAAATGGTTGTATTCTAATGTGCTGAGCAGGGAGTAAGCATGGAATAAACTCCCATTACACCTAAGACAGGCAGCCTCTGTCTGTAGATAGCTTTAAAGCACAGCTCAAGAGCTATTTCTTTACTCTTGCTTTTAGTTGATTTTTCCTAAATCTCTGTGTTGTTATTCATGTCTTCACTGTTTTGCTTGATTCACTGCCAATTGTTTGCCATTATTTTAATGCCATTAGTTTTAAATTAATTTAATGTTTTTGCAATTCTTTTGTTTATTGTTACATTTGTATTGCTTTTTCTGTAAAGCACTTCTGCTTTGTTTGTTTTTTGCTCTGTAAAGCACTTTGAGCTGCATTCATTTCATGATAGGTGCTATATAAATAAAGTTGTTGTATTATTATTATCATTATTATGTATAGCAGAGCCTGAATGCCAAGATAAAATATAATACACTTTACATTTTATAAAAAAAAATATTCTCAAGCTGTTAATGTTCTCAATCTTATTTGTGAGTCATCAGACTACATATGATGTAACACTAATATGTACTATTCATGTACAGTATGTGCTGTGAGAATTCATGTAATGCACAGCCAGCAGCCAGGTGTTGTTCCAAGGTCACAGAGGGAAAAGTGTGTCAAAGAGAGGGAGTATAAAAAGAGATGGTGGAGATCAGCAGAGAATGTGGGCATGCTGCTGCATTAGGGCCATGCAGTATACGGGGTCGCTGCTGCATGGGGGCCCCTGGGCTGATTCTGCTGATAGGGGCTTCAGGGCTGATTGCTGCGGTGGTGCTAGTTCAATCTGTGTCGGCCCTCACAGACATCCCTTTAAGAGTGAAACTAATTTCTCACAGCGGTTCGCCGCTGGCCTGACCTCACCTGGCGGCGCGGCGGATGAAAAAGAAAAACAATCCCAAAAGTGCTGCGTCCGCAACGACCTGCGCTGGCAACGTTGCAACGACACGTACTACGAGCTCCTCGGCAAGGCATCACCTCTCATGCATTTTAATAGCAGGTGATGTCATCCTGTAACGATGAACACAACGTGACTTTCATCTGCCAAGAGGGTGAACGTGACTCATTAACTCATTCATTCCGGGAACGCATCTGTGTCATTTTAGGATTTATTTGGCTATTCAAAAAATAGCAGATATACAAGCTCATAGCGCGTATGAGCTTGTAGATCTGCTATTTATTTATTTTTAATCTTGAGCGAAAGCGAACATTTGTAACTCAAATCTTTGCTTCTGGGGGGGTCCCTGGAACAAAACATTTTGAGATGGGGGGTCCGAGGGCCAAATACATTATCTAAAAATGATTTCTAAATCCTAACAGTATGTTGCTATATCAGTGGTGCTCCAACTTTTCCATGTCAAGGACCCCCAAAATGATATGTATTTTTGCCGCGGACCCCCATCTCAAAATATGTTGTTCCAGGGACCCCCCAGAAGCAAAGATTTGAGTTACAAATGTTGGCTTTAAAAAATATATATATATTCAAAGATTTGCACAAATTTTCCCACGATAAAAAAAATGGCAGATCTAGTGACACACAGATGCGTTCCCGGGTCTTAATGGATTAATGCACCCGTTCACTTCACTCCGAAAATGTCTATTGTTAACTATATAACCCACACCCCCCCTCCCCCCGTCCTGAGTAACGTCTGTCCTTCTTTGACAGACGGTATCAGCGGCAGAAATCCGCTCTAATCTAGCCCATTCACTGTCTAAAGGAGACACAAATCAATAACCTCTAGATCCTCTTCCGATGCGCTGGCTATGAGAAGAGCTGTTCTTTACGGTAGAGAGAGAGAGCTGATTAGAGCCGAGACGCATCACTCGTCGTGGTGTCACGCAGGAACACGGGAGATCACGGAGAGGTTGTTAACGCCCAATTGGTTTTAACCCATTAAGACCGGGAACGCATCTGTTTGTGTGTCATTTTAAGATTTCTTTGGGCTATTCAAAAAATAGCAGATCTACAAGCTCATAGCGTGGCACCGAGTGCCGCGCTATGAGCCTGCTATTTTTTGAAAAATCTTGGAAAATGTGCGCAAATCTTTGAATATATATATAATTCTTTTTACGCAAATCTTTGCTTCTGGGGGTCCGTGGAACAAAATATTTTGAGATGAGGGGGGGGGTCCACGGACAAATATATATCATTTCGGGGGTCCTTTGACATGAAAAAAAGGTTTGAGAACCACTGATTATAGCAACAAACGTTTTTTTTTTTTTTTTTTAACTGTTAGGATTTAGAAGACATTTGTAGAATCCGACAGAAACAAAGATTTGAGTTAAAAATGTTCGCTTTAACAAATACATACTCAAAGATTTGCACAAATGTTAAAATGAATAGCAGATCTACATCTTGTATATCTGCTATTTTTTTAATAGCCAAAGAAATCCCAAAATGACACAGATGCGTTCCCGGTCTTAATGGGTTAAATGTACAAGAATGAGGAACATGAGGTCAGGTACCGCACTCGTTACACAAGTACGGATGCTTTATGAATTTTAAGCACTACTCTGCAAAAAAAAAATGCACAAAAACCCCTATGCAGATCGGCCTTAAGTGGGTCACAGCGTTTACCAAGGTCATTTTGAAACGGCCGCACCAGCTCATGAATAATCATCTCATCTGTACTCTAAGGACAACCATGTCCTTTCCCACCAACAAAGCCACCCCTAGGGCCCATATAGGCTGACGGTGGAAAGTAACTAAGTACATGTACTCAAGTACTGGGCTTAAGTACAATTTTGAGGTACTTTTGCTTTACTGGAGTATGCCCAATTTTCAGTACTTTTACTTCTACTCTTACTTCTACTTTTACTTCTACTCACAATGCGTCGCGATGCGACACATTGTGAGCTTGTAGATCTGCTATTTTCTTTCTTTTTTTGTATCTGTTATTTTCAAAACTTGTGAAACAGGATATTCTGCATGAGTACTTTCTACTTTTGGCACTTTAAGTACATTTTGATACCGATACTTTTGTACTTTTACTCAAGTCAATTTTGAACACCTGACTTGTACTTGTAACAGAGTATTTCTACATTGCAGTATTGATACTTTTACTTAAGTAAAACATGAGTACTTTTTCCACCACTGGCTGCGGTGCATGTGAGTGTGAACAGTGCATTACAGTGTCTTCTTACATTAAGCACAGCTCAGGTTGACGTGGTATTTCTGTGCTATAAAAGTGAGACACGTAATAGAAACATACTGTATCTCTTAAGAGAGATATTCCCCTTTGGTAGGAACATGTAGATCTCATTATGAGTTATGACTCAGAAAGAGTCCAACCCTGGTTCATGTTTGTTTTTACTCTCGTTAACTGATAATTACAAACAGGCAAATTATTTCTTCTAAAAGTATGATGCAGTGTACAGAAATGCTATCTGGGTCACGTTGCTGTATAGTTTGCATTTTGGACCTGGGCTCTACGGTAAACAATGGAGGAAAAGCAAGTAAACAGCGTCCTTGCGTATACACCTGAGGCAGCACGTTTTGGCAGACGATTCACGTTTTGGGGGGGATGAGCGACTTAAAGGAGAATTCCGCCTGATGTTTTTCCTACCTTTTATATGATGTTATGATATCCTAGGATGAGTGGTACTGTAGAAACATTTCATAACTCCATCCCGGGTCCTCCGCAGCTAAAAACCCACGCCTATGGGACTTGCTCTAAATCGCATATTTCAATAGCTTTTAGTTTTTTTGGGGTGAGATCTGACGTTCATAGTGACAGAACACTATTTTCAGTTCAGTATGTTTATTCAGATCTCACCCCCGCCCCCCCCCCCCCCCGCAAAAAAAATAAGCTATTAAAATGCGTGATTTAGAGCAAGTCCAATAGGCTTTTTAGCTGCAGCGGACCCGGGATGTACCATCTACCATGTCGTCCTAGGATATCATAACATCATATAAAAGGTATGTCGGACGGAATTCTCCTTTAAAGGGACACTTCACCCAAAAAAAACTTTGTTTCAATGGATTAGTCACCCCATGGAGACTTGAATTCATGGATATTTTTTAGTTTTTGTCTCATTCCTAAGACAATAATTTGATGACCAGCGGACCGGTAGGCAGCGGTTCCGGTAGGACGACTCGTTGTGTCTCCTACCGGAACCGCTGCCGGTTATCAAATTATTGTCTTAGGAATGAGACAAAAAACAAAAAAAATATCCATGAATTCAAGTCTCCATGGGGTGACTAATCCATTGAAACAAAGTTTTTTTGGGGTGAAGTGTCCCTTTAAGGCTTTTCAATAAAGTTGTGCTCTGTAGCGATCAGAACAGTGTTGTTGTTGTTGTTAAAGGAGTTGATGCTCCGTGGCTCAGCCAGCCAGGTGGCCACTGGGTTGGGGGGAGAGAGAGAGTGATGTGGAGGCTGGGGAGGAGGTGGAGGGGCTCCTCCTGAGACCATGCATTTGGATTACAAAACATCTCCAGTCATCTGTCGCCCTGTCTGAGATGACAAGCGTTTACCGGCTCAACAGACACCCCAGCATATTGGCAGGAATCACACAGCCGTGTTAGAGAGCTGCGTAAACCATCGCTTTTCTCTGTCCCTCTTGGTATATCTCTCTTTACAGCATGTTCTGTCTTTAACAGTTAGGGCAGCACTTAAAGGGGCACGAAAACCTATCCCTAGGTTGATTTGGTTTGCTTTCCTTTACAGAAGGGTACAACATGGCAGGCTGACATTAATCTTCCGCCACACATAAGGAATGTCATGTTCTAGTATGAGCAAATAGGGGAAGGGGATCAACGTCACGTGATTCCTTGTTTGACCCGGCAAAAACTCTGATGTGTGTCTCAAAGAAGATGATTATTGGCAGAATCGCGGAACGTTTCGAATATTTATTGAACCCGTTTTCATTTTTCACAAGATCAGTGGTTGACCTGGCTACAATACTTCACCATATGTTGCGCTATGACGAAATAAACCCACAAAATGCAACAATGTGTGCGTTCCGTAGTGCAATTCCAATGGGGAAAGCTGAATTGTTTCACCCGGAGAAGTAATGGCGGCTTCGGTCACGGCTTTCGGCCACGCCCCGAAATACTTAATGTGTGTCTCAAAGGATAGCACACCGTGACGTAGGCAATACAGCTGCAACTAATGCAATGCATAATGGGTGTGTTACTGTAGATTTAGGTGTGCCGGTGTGCAAGCATTAACAATACTGTTGACTACCGTCAATGCTTGCACATTGGCCCACCTAAATCTAACGCACTCGTTACGCATTGCATTAGCTGCGGCTCCATCGCTTACATCAGTGGTTCCCAACCAGTGGTCCGTGAGGAGTTTCCAGGTGGTCCCCAGCTAACTGATGGAGAGTTGGTGACCAAAAGGACTCTTATATATCTTTAACTCTTGAGAGTGCAAAATGAAACCAAATGGACCCTTACGGGTCCATTTGGTTTCATTTTACGCTCTCAAGAGTTAAACTATTGTTAAACATCTGCCTTACTTAATTTCTATAGTCTACACAATTAGAGGATGTAGAAGAAATAAATAATTGTCATTTTGGCAAAATCAACAAATCAACAAACGGTGGTTCCGTGGCTCAAATGCCAAATAAATAATGGACCTTGATATGAAAAAGGTTGAAAACCACTGGCTTACATCACAGGGTACTATAAGGTCAGCCTGCCATGTTTCTACCCTTCCGTAGCTTTCAACCTGTAAAGGAAAAACAAAATACAGCCTATAGCGTTTCATGCTTCTACACATGTTGTCTTATATGTACTGTATCTGACCTTCTGAACTTTCTCAACCGGCAGATGTAGGTAGGTTTATTAGGGGGTCAGACTTCAACATAAAGAGGGGGGAACCTCTTGGACTGCCTCCAGGGAGGAGGAGGAGGAGGGGAGTAGTTCTCTACCTGATGCTGGGCCTCCTCCAAGTTCCCACTGGCCCAGAGAGACAGTCCCAGACGATGTCGGATCTTGGCTTCGTCCTCGCGCCGAGCCAGCTGCTCCGCAAGCCGTAGGCCTGACAGAGAGAGAGGGAGTGGAGAGAGAGAGAGAGAGAGAGAGAGAAAGAGAGAGAGAGAGAGGCAAAAAAAAATGATTCAGAGCCACGAGCAGGTATCTTTCAGGTAACAGATGTAAGCGTAGCGTGGTGCTGATGTTCCGACAGCGAACATATTTGGGCGTATTTTGGCCTCAGCTGTAAAATACCTCTCACTGGGACTCAAAAAACGCAAACTCTCCGCCTCTCGGAGAGGCTGTTAGAAGCACTAATCCGGCTGCCTGGGTAATCAATGCACAGGATCGACTGACTGGCTGAGCAAACACAAACACACGTACTTGATGCTTGCATAAAAGAGAGAGACGGGCGACTCTCACCAAACAAACGTAGTAAAGCAATCACCAAATATTTACAAGCAAACGAGAGACCTAATGCAAACTCAAAAAGAACAGAGTCCGCCCGCCTTTGCTTAGCTTCGTTTGAGGAGCGTGTGCACGCTAATGAAGTCTACCAGAAGCCAATGAAAGTATCTGCTCGTGCACATTACGTGGGCGTACAGATGTGTGTGCGAACTTGTTTGTGCGAACTTGTGTGTGTGTGTGTGTGTGTGTGTGTGTGTGTGTGTGTGTGTGTGTGTGTGTGTGCGTTCCACTTCCAGCCGGCGTGCATTTTGTCAGATCCACCGTGCGTGCGTATGCCGTTTGTTTTTCACTTCCAATCCGTCGAGCAGCGAGCCGTGTGTCACATCTTTGCGTGCGTCCTCACAGTCAGCCCCGCCGCCGCGTTCTTGGTTCTGTCCAATTACGGAGATGAAAATGCCACTCCGTGGAGGAGGAGGAGGCTGACGAGAAAGGACAGACAGCCTGCACCGTTTGCCACGCTTTCACCCACAACAACGTGCTAAATGCACATCGCAAAGCACTACTGTGAGCTCAGAAACCAGGCTATTGCTCATGCACACAGACAGACTTGTTTACCTGTGTGTTGCATTGTTACTTTGGTAGGTTACAGTCTGTCTGTTCTCTCCGTTTTTGGGTGTGTGTGGAGGAGAGGGAGGGGGGAGGGGGGAGGTTGGGTGGCAAGCGAAAGAGAATAGGGTTTAACCCATTCAATCCGGGAACGCATCTCTTGTCATTTTAGATTTCTTTGGGCTATTCAAAAATAGCAGATCTACAAGCTCATAGCACTATGAGCTTGTAGATCTGCTATTTTTTGGAAAAATCGTGGAAAATGTGAGCAAATCTTGAATATATATATATTTTTAAGCAAACATTTGTAACTCAAATCTTTGCTTCTGGGGGTCCCTGGAACAAAATATTTTACAAATGTACACTTTAGAAAATATATATTCAAAGATTTGCGCTCATGATTCTCATGATTTTTCAAAAATAGCAGATCTACAAGCTCGTAGTGTGACACTCGGTGCTGCGCTGCGAGCTTGTATATCTGCTATTTTTTGAATAGCCCAAAGAAATAAAAAAAATGACACAGTATGCGTTCCCGGTCTAAACGGGTTAAATGGGCCAAGCTATGCCACCAGACCTCCTTTCCATTCTTGCTTTTCTAGGCATATTCCTGGAAGAAGCCGGTCTGTGTGTGTGTGTGTGTGCGTGTGACCCAGATAAGCGAAGAAGAACAGAAAGAGCGTGACCGGGAATACCCGGCCGATTTCCACACAAGGCCCGGGCACGGCACAGCCGCTACGCTCTCCCATAAGGGAGGGCTCTGTGTGGCTGCTGCTCCGTCTGTACCGCTCTCACACACAGTAGAGCTGGCAGCACTTTGAAGGCTGCGATACTTTGCCTTCTCCTTATCTCTCCCACAAACCCCCCACCTCCTCCTCCTCCTCCTCCTCTTGCCCTCCTTCCTCTCTGCTGTCTGCTCTGTTTCTCTCTGTTGTCCCCTTCTCCCCTTCCCCTCCTGTATTCCTCCCCCCCCCCTCTCTCTCTCTCTCTCTCTCTCTCTCTCTCTCTCTCTCTCTCTCTCTCACTACCTGTTTGTTTGATCTAGACTGTTGTGGCAGTGCATGCCGGGAGTCAGGTTGCTGCTTAGGGCTCATTAAGGCTCCGGTAGCTGGAGAAGAGGAAATGGATCTAAATTATCCTCTTCTCTCTCTGACAGCCTCAACTCCTTCATTCTTCTCCTTACCCCACCTCTGAGTCTTTTAATACACACACACATACATACATACATACAGTACATGTACACACACACACACACACACACACACACACACACACACACACACACACACACACACACACACACACACACACACACACACACACACACACACACACACACACACACACACACACCTCACTCTCTCTACTGTTGCTGCGATAGTTCTTCATGATCAAGCTTGATAAAAAACAGCCCTATTCCGTGTCGCCTTTATTCTCCAGCTGACACCAAAATAATACTGTGAGTCATCTCTCTCTCCTCCAAATCACTCCATTCCCTGTTTCCCTCTATCTCTATCTAGATCTCGTTCTCTCGTTCTCTCTCTCTGCCTCCCTCCCTGGCTCCTTCCCTCCGTCTATCTCTCAATCACTGTGTGTTCTCCCATGCTTGTATCATTCAGTGCTTGATGTATACTTAAGGTGTCGCGCACCAAAAATAGCAATCTACAAGCTCACGACACGTTGCAGCGTAACATGACGTGAACCTGTAGATTGGCTATTTTCAGTCACGACACCCACGCGCAAATAATGCGTAGCCTGCGCGCTAGTTCTGGCAGATACACGGTAGGTTTACACGCATGTGCATGTAAACCTATGTAGGTGATGTATTGTATGTGACGCGTCAAGCAGCTGACCAAATTGGCGGTCTCTACTTAAGCTCACCTGATTCATTGTACTATCTCTTGCTGTCAGTGCTGCCACTGAATGTTGTATGAGCTTTGTTTTGCTCCCAGCACCACCAGTAGTCTCTGCTGTCCCCAAGGGTTCTGTTACCCCCTGGGGGAGGTGTGTGTGTGTGTGTGTGTGTGTGTGGGGGGGGGGGGTGTATATATCTCCCTGCTTGTAAATGGTTGTCTTCCAATAACAGTATAGCAGAGCCTAAATATAATATTCACACATTTACATTTTATAAATAAAATGTTCTCTATTATTGGTCCCAATCTGTTGGGTGAGTTCTCTGACTGAACTGGGTCTTGTCAGTGTCTGTGTGTGTGTGCGTGCCTTTGGTGTGTGTGTGTGTGTGTGCCTTTGGTGTGTCAGTGTGTGTGTGTGTGTGTGTGTGTGTGTGTGTGTGTGTGTGTGTGTGTGTGCGTGCCTGTCAGTGTGTGTGTGTGTGTGTGTGTGTGTGTGTGTGTGCGTGCCTTTGGTGTGCCCTGGAGGCACACAGTCACGTCCTGGTGGCTGACATGAGTACGAGGCCGTGGCTGGCTGCACCCTGAAGAGCATCTAGAGAACACTTTAAAGGCTGGCTGACAGCTGGGAGATCCTCTCTGCAGCCCTGAGGGCCCACGTGTGTGTGTGTGTGTGTGTGTGTGTGTGTGTGTGTGTGTGTGTGTATGTGTATGTGTATGTGTATGTGTATGTGTATGTGTGTGTGTGTGTGTGTGTGTGTGTGTGTGTGTGTGTGTTGGCACTGGGTGCAGCGCCAACACACACACACACACACAGCCATACTGCACACATAACTTTACATACGCGTACACACACAACATGTGTGCATGCCCGTGAGGGGACATATTCACATGCATTGTGTGACATGAAAAGAACACTGGTGGTGAGGCTCATGCGTGCACGCCCACACTCACACACACACACACACACACACACACACACGCACACACGCACACACGCACACACACGCACACACGCATGCATATGCATACATAAGCCATTACTTTTGATCTATCCTTTTGATCAGGACCGCACTTCAAGAACACGGTCTATAGTACTCACATAGCCATATGCATGCACACACATACTGTACGCACACACACACACACACACATACTGTACACACACACACATGGACACGCACACACACTTAAACCCACTTGAGGCACTGTGACTATGAGGAGGGTAAGGCCACACAAATTGCCACCTAATTAATGAATTTCCTGATGAAAAATGAATTTAATAAGAAGGAACCTGCAGGCAATCTGAATGCATACTGCTGTCTCGCTGCTCACTGTGAGGCTTGCACAGCACACACACACACACACACACACACACACACACACACACACACACACACACACACACACACACACACACACACACACACACACACACACACACACACACACACACACACATACACACACACACACAATACAACAGATCGTATTCATAACAGATCATATTCAACAATAATTTTGCTAAGTTACATGAGGGCAATATTTTGTACGTGACAGCTTGCGTATGAACGTTCATACTGTTCTCTCTCCAGTGGGCCTTTTATTATCTTCTATCTATCTTCTTCTAATCTTATCTTACAATAAATGCCCGAAATCTCTGTACGTAAGTATGTACAGTACGTCTGTAGTTCACGTATCTCGAGAACCGTCCGACCGTCTGACTCCAAACTCGCCGATGCCGATGACCCAAGGGACTCGACCACGACCCGCGAGGTCGAGTCAGGATTTCAGAGGCAATTATGCGGGCTGCGGGTGAGCGGGTCAGCCGCTCTCACACGCAAAAAAGAAAAAAATGTTTTAGCCCATGACAATGTTGTGCTACTGTAGACATTTAAAGCGACTTTGGGTACTTAAAAGAGCGCTATATAAATTTGAGCTATTCTGATGATGATTATCTTTTTTTTCCCACCGCGGGTCGCGACGCGGGGCGGGTTGAGCCATAGATTTATATATGGCTGGGTTGGGTTCCGTGGCGGGGCGGGGCGGGTCATGAAAAAACCAGACCCGCACATCACTACTGCTTACACAGTCAAATCCTCCGTGTTCATTTACCTCTGAGCGTGTGCAAATGCAACCAAATGGACCTGCATTTGGACACTGCTCAGAGGTGGAAACGCTCAGCATATGAGGTGGAAACCTCCTATGTCCAAAACTGTTAGGATAAGGATAATTCCTTTTAACAGGTCGTTCATGAAAGTCCTTGCGGTCTTGTTTCCAATGAGAACCTGTGAGCAATTGGGGTTAAGAGTCTTGCTCAGGGACAAATTTCATATCATCGGCGCATATGCTGGGATAGCCTGGAATCGAACCTGGGGCAACCAGGGCCAGCCTGGTTCCCTAGGCGGGCTCACTAACCACTCAGCTATGGCCGCCCCTACTATTTAAAAATAGCAAACAGCAGTTCGACAAGCTCAAAACGCGCCGCCATTTTTGCTACTTTTGTGAGACACTGTAGCAGTGTTGATTTCGTCGACTAAAACTATGACGAAAAATGTTTGTCGAATACCTTTTTTCACTGACGAAAACTAAATAAAAACTAAATAAAAACTAAGCTACGATGACTAAAACTAAGACTAAATATATTGACTATTTTGTCAACAAATAAAAACTAGACTAAAATGTTAGGGAGTGACTAGTGGAGAAGAGATCCAGTAGAACTAAGAGACAAGTCATTTTATGTTTGGTTACGCTCGGGTCGCAGCACAGATCGGCTTGTAGATCGGCATGCATTTCAGCATGCAACCAAGTGTAAAATCAGCCATTACAACGCCCATCAAGGCACCGCCAAAATACATTTTAGTCGACTAAATCAACTGTAGATTTAGTCGACTATAACTAGACTAAAAGTAAAACATTTCAGATTTCAGAAAATATGACTAAAACTAAATGGAATTTTATTCAAAAGACTGACTAAAACTAAATCAAAATTTGCTGTCAAAATCAACACACTGTAGTATGACGAAGTAGGGCACGAATTCACGATACAAAACATAAAAAAATATGGAGATACGAGGTTTCTCGCCGACAGCAACAAAAATGGATAAATTATGGTGATTATACAGAACTGCAGCCATTTCCCAGTCTTTACAGTTAACACTACCGCTATCGCAACCACAAGTATTTATTCATAATCACAAACCCCCTGCAGAAATATGCACACTGACGTGCTTATCTCCTGTATGAAGTTTTTCTATGAGCTTACTGAACATCTGCAGGGGGGGCCTGTGTGTTTCTTTGTTTATTTTTCGGTTTATCATAAATTCCCATTGATCCCCCCGTATCATATGTAAAGCAGTGGCGCTGCCTCTCGCCCCAAAATATCTGAATAATATTTAATTTGCATTGCATTACTTGACTCTTAACCCATTAAGACCGGGAACGCATCTGTGTGTCATTTTCAGATTTATGTGGCTATTAAAAAAATAGCAGATATACAAGCTCATAGCGCGGCACTCGGTGCCGCGCTATGAGCTTGTAGATCTGCATTTTTTTTTGAAAGAATCATGAAAATGTGTGCAAATCTTTGAATACATTTTTTCTAAGCGAACATTTTTTACAAAAATCTTTGCTTCTGGGGGGTCCCTGGAACAACATATTTTGAGATAGAGGTCCGCGGCCAAATACATGTCATTTTGGGGGTCCTTGAGATGAAAAAGCTTGAGAACCACTGATCATAGCAATATGAGTTTTTTCAAAAAACTGTTAGGATTTAGAAGACATTTGTAGAATCCCCAGCCCAGATGCAAAGATTTTGAGTTACAAACGTTCGCTTAAAAACATCGACACAATCAAAGATTTGCACACATTTTCACGATTTGTCAGAAAATAGCAGATCTACAAGTTCATCGCGCGGCACTCGGTGCCGCACTATGAACTTGTATATCTGCTATTTTTGAATAGCCAAAGAAATCAAAAAATGACACAGATGCGTTCTCGGTCTTAATGGGTTAAAGTCGATGCGTGGAAGGCCCATAATAACAGGATTAGTTGGTAAAATACATCCATTGATAAAAACAAAAAAAACAATGGTATGTTAATCAGAATGAAGAGCATCTGTCTGATATTCTGTTGAGGCTTGGCTGCCCTTTATATGCTAAATTATACACAATCAATTGTTTACACGCTCAGAGTTAAATGAATGCTGAGGGATTTTTTTATTGTGCAGAAAGAAGAGCTGGGATGCGTCAGTTAGCACGTAGAATGACACAAATTATTTGTTTATCTCTCAGTAATTAACTTCAGCTGTCTTTTTTTGGAAAACACAGTGGAAAATTAACACTGGTCACACACACACACACACACGCACACACGCAAGCACACACACACACACACACAGTGGTGGAAAGTAACTATGTACATTTACTCAAGTACTGTACCTAAGTACAGTACTTGTAATGCGACGCGTTGTGAGCTTGTAGATCTGCTATTTTGAAACATTTGAGTACTTTTACTTTTGTTACTTTAAGCATATTTTGTACTTTTACTCAAGTCACATTTTGAACACAGGCCTTTTACTTGTAACAGTCTTTTTATATTGTGGTATTGCTACTTACTTAAGTAAAATATCGGAGTACTTCGTCCACCACTGCGCGCACACACACACACACACACACACACACACACACACACACACACACACACACACACACACACACACACACACACACACACACACACACACACACACACACACACACACACACACACACACACACACACACACACACACACAAACCCACGCACGCACGCACACACAAGCACACAGTAAAAATCCTCAGGTCCATTTTGGTTCCATTTGTACAGTATGCTCTCAAGAGTTAAATTAACAAGTGAGTATTTCTCTGCGTACAGACACACACGCACGCACATTTTGAGGTCACACGGTGTCACTATCTGCACTAGTTTATGGATGCATTCCTGGTGCCTCTCTCCAATTAATCTTTTTCAGGAAACAAAAACAAAACCCAGGCAGTGCAGCGTGAAAAGAAGATGAAAAAAGAAAGAAAAAGTAAAAAAAAAAAAAGACAGATCAGCATGATGAGGAGAAAATAGAAAAACTAGAGGGGGAACAGGGGGAGAAAAAAAAGAAGAAAAAAAAAACCTTGGCAACTTTTAGGGCTGGGTAGGTTGGGCCAGGAATAATTGGCTGTCAAGGATGGTGAAGGCGGTGTTCTTTTTTCAAAGCCCCGGTCCGGAGGAACAAACCAAGGACAAAACAGGGGACAACAGGGGAGGACAGGGCTGCTGGAGATAGAGTGGCCTGTCGCCTCTGCTTCCATTAAACCATTAAGACCGGGAACGCATCTGTGTGTCATTTTAAGATTTCTTTGAGCTATTTAAAAATAGCAGATCTACAAGCTCATAGCGCGGCACCGAGTGCTATGAGCTTGTAGATCTGCTGTTTTTGAAAAATCTTGAAAATGTGTGCAAATCTTTGAATATATATATATTTTTAAAGCGAACATTTTAAATTCTAATCTTTGCTTCTGGGGGGTCCCTGGAACAAATCATTTTGAGATGGGTTGTCCGCGGCCAAATACATATAATTTTGGGGGTCCTTGAGAACCACTGATATAGAAAAACATACGTTTTTCAAAAAACTGTAGGATTAAGAAGACATTTGTAGAATCCCCAGAAGCAATCATTTGAGTTACAAATGTTTGCTTTCAAAATATATATATATTCAAAGATTTGCACACATTTTTGCACAAGATTTTTAGCAGATCTACAAGCTCATAGCGCGGCACTCGGTGCCGCGCTATGAGCTTGTAGATCTGCTATTTTTGAATAGCCAAAGAAAAAATTATTCTTTCCCGGTCTAAATGGGTTAAAGCTCAACGAGCGCGGCCTGGAGAAGGTGTCTGTCTGGGCCCGCCGCACGCTACGCCACGCCACGGTGCCGCAGGCCCGGATGATTCAAATAAAGCAGATAGAGGATGAGTAGGCGTATTCCTGGTGCTCCCCCCCAGCGACCCCTCCCCTCCCAGTGGGGGGTGAAATAACCAACGTCGACTCGCCGCCCCCACTCCCCTGGTTTCTCTCGATATGCAAAGCGGCTCAAGGGGGATGCGTGTACATGCGTTGGGCGTGTCTGTGCATGCCGAGAGACAGAAGAAGCAGGGACCCCCCACTAGATAACATTGTGTTGCAGATTAAACTTTTTCATATAGATTTCATAGACTTGTTTGACAGCATATCATTGTGTAGTGTTGTGCTGGATTCATGTTAATGTGTATTTTCAGACAACCCCCCCATCTTTGCTGAAAAAAAAGCCAATCTACAAGCTTGTAGATCTGCTATTTTCAGCTATTTCAGAATAGGGATGCTAGGTGGTTAATGTAAAAAAAAAATCCTATCACACAAAGATTTGGCGGACCCCCTGTAGTAGCTCTGAGGACCCCCTAGGGGTCCCGGACCCCCCGCTGAAGACCCCTACTTCGTCGTATGACGAATAGCGAAAATAGCCGAACTACAAGCTCACAAGGCCTCGTTATTTTCGCTTTTTTTGAGAGGGGATGTTGAAAATGTGTGACATTTAAAAAATAATCTTCGCCTTTAATGACATACCCAAAAATATGGACAACAGGTTCAAAGTGGGTCATGAGCGCGGTGAAGGCCATGCGTGTGGCTGCTCGTCACGTCCTTCGGTGACAAACACTTCTCGCATTGTCATTGCAATAATAATGGCTTTTGGAGAGGCCTGGCTGGCTGGCTGGCTGGCGTTTTATTTTTTTCATTTATTTATTCACCATAATCTGCAGGGCACAATGAAGCGTGAGAGGCAGAAGTGTGTCAGGTAGAGGGTGTGAAAAGATCCCGTTGGCAGCTTGTCGGGGAAGTGCCACTGGAGAGAGAGGGCTGCATATAGAGAGGTGTGAAGAATGGTGAACAATAAAGCAGGCCAAATGCCCCGGCAGTGTGTAGCACTGTGTGCACAGATATACTGTCTATGTGCAACGAGCTCTCCACTGCCTGTATGTACATGTATGTACTGTATGCATGTGCTGCACATACAGTACAATGACAATGCTCACAATGCCTATACAGCAGTGGTTTTCAATGTAAAGGTCCATTATTGATTCGGCATTTGAGCCACGGACCACCGTCTGATGAGATTTTGCCTCTCAGACCCAAAGCCTAGAATATTTTGTTATCGTTGGATAATATTTTGTCCACAATTCCATGCTGTCTTGATGTTGGTGCCAATTAGAGATAGTAGGCAAAATAACAACTATTTAATTAAGTAATGCAGATGTTTAAAAATAATGTTACTCTTGAGAGCATAACATTTTACTCTCTAAAGAGTTAAAGATCTGTAAGGGTCCATTTGATTACCAATTTCCATCATTTAGCTGGGGACCACCTGGAACCCCTTCAAGGACCACAGGTGGTCCTTGGACCACTGGTTGAGAACCACTGCTATACAGTATACACATAAGAATAGAATGGACAGTGGGTATTTTACTCCTGCGCCACCTGAGCCCCCTTGGGTTGAGCACCCCTTGGGTTGTTGTTTTCTAAAGCAGTGGAGGTAGGTTTGTTAGCAGCCGTTCTCGCTGCTGTTCCAACCCGTATAGTGAATTTGGATTTCCACAGATGCATCATCAGAAGGCAGATATGATAGTCTGGCTTCTGACTACTACTACTATTACTTATGATGCATATAGGTAAAGGTATTTTAAACACGTGCGCGCGCGCGCACACACACACACACACACACACACACACACACACACACACACACACACACACACACACACACACACACACACACACACACACACACACACACACCCTAATAAAAACATAGCAAAGGCTTAGCTTAAGAAATAGGCACAGAAAGAAATTCATATGCACGATAGCGTGAATTCCACCAACTCCTAAACCCAGGCAGCTTATAGACATCAAAGTCAATCCTCATTGCTGCTTGCCCTCGCACTCACCTTCCTGCAGGTACATGACAGCCTGGGAGTAGTTCTGCAGGGCGTGGTGTGTCCTCCCCAGGCTGCCGTAGGCCAGCGTCTTCGCCGCCAGGTCGTTGGTCTGCGCCGCCACGCTCAGGTGCTGCTCCTGGAACACCACGGCCCGCTCGTAGTTCCCCAGCGACTCGTAGGTGAGGCCCAGCATGCCGTAGGCGCGGCCCTGGCGGGCCGGGCTGCCCGTCTCCTCGGCGATCTCCAGGTCGCTCTGGTGGCAGCGCAGCGCCGTCTCGTACTCGCCCATGGACTGGTAGACGGTGCCCAGGCCGCAGCTGGCGTCGCCCTCCAGCAGCCGGTCCTGGGTGTCGCGGGCGATGGCCAGCTGGCGCTCCAGGCAGGAGATGGCCTGCTCGTAGTTGCCCAGCTGGCTGTGCAGGGCGCCCAGCTCGCCGTAGGCCGCGGCCTTGCCGCCGCACTCCCCGAGCTCGTGGGCCACCACCAGACGCTTCTCGAAGCACACCAGCGACTGCTGCAGGTTCCCCATGGCCCTGTGTGGGAGAACGAGGAGAGAATATTCATGGCAGTTGGTGTAAAGTAGCTAAGTACATTTACTCAAGTTCTGTACTTTTGAGGATTTTTTACTTTACTGGGGTATTTCCCATTTTCAATACTTTTACTTCTACTCCACTACATCTCTGAGACAAATATTGCACTTTTACTCCACTACAATTATTTGACAGCTTTAGTTACTAGTTACTTTGCAGATATAAATTATTACATTATAAAACATACATTAACCACTTTAGCCCTACTTTATACATAGGCTAATTGAAAATAGCAGATCTACAAGCTCACAACGTGTCACATCGCGACTCGTTGTGAACTTGTAGATCTGCTATTTTCAAACATTTTAGTACTTTTACTTTTGGTACTTTAAGTACATTTTGATACCAATACTTTTGCACTTTTACTCAAGTTAATTTAGAATTCCGGACTTTTACTTGTAACTGAGTATTTCTGAATTGCAGTATTGCTACTTTTACTTAAGTACGTTTTTGTGAGTACTTTTTCCACCACTGATATTCAGGCTGGCTGGCTGGGAGTGACGGGGACAGGTTGGGTCAGTGTGAAGCAGACTGGGGTCTGAGATAATAATCAAATAATAATCCTATACCCCGCAGGTACCAAGCTGTCTTTGTTGGTATTTGCTGCTAAAAACTATTAAACGCAAAGAACATTCCTCTAAGCGCAGTAAAACAGAGTCCTCCTAACCCTATATAGGCTTTGACAGCGAGTCATCTATGCAGATGACTCGCAGATCTATATGCCCCTGAAAAAATATGACACCACCTCCCTGAACACACTGATCGACTGTCTGAAGGACATAAAAGCATGGATGGCCCTGAATTTCCTTAACTTTAATGAAAGTAAAACAGAGGTCATGGTGTTCAGACCCAGCACCGCCTGCGACACCTCCTCTGGGCCCCCTGCAGCCTTTTCTAAAACCAGTGGTCACTAACCTTGGTGTCAAATTGGACAGCGATTTTAAGTTTGACAAACAGATTAACTCTGTTGTTAAATCCAGCTTTTATCAGCTGAGGCTGTCAAGTCAAGTCTGCTGTAACCCTCTCTGATTTTGAACGTCTTATCCATGCTTTTTTGAAAATTCAGATTGAGAAGCTGCTGCTTCCCCAGGCATTGTGTCAATCGATGTCTTGTTCATTGTGTGTGTTCTCTTGTTTATTTTAGTATTTTACTGAGTGTACAGCACTTTGGTTCAACACTGTTGTTTTTAAATGTGCTCTATAAATAAAGTGAATTGGATAGGATTGGATATATACATTATCTGTCTGCTTATCTCTTATCAAGGGAATAAAACATGTCTGTATTATCTAATGTGGCAAATATGGCCTGCAGGGTGCTATTACAGGACAGAGACAGAGAACTTAAGTACAATTTTGAGGTATCCTTACTTTACTTGAGTACTTCCAATTCTCAGTACTTTTACTTCTACTCCACTACATCTCAGAGGCAAGTATTCAATTATTATTATTATTATTATTATTCTTTTTTAAAGATTATTTTTGGGCTTTTTATGCCTTAATTTAGAGAGGGATAGGGAAATTAGGCTGACAGGAAATGGGGAGAAAGATGGGGGGTGACACGCAGCAAAGATCGTCGGGAACGGGAGTCGAACTTGCGACACGCTGTCAGGCTGGCATTGCAGCCTAGGGTGCCTGTACCGTCAATCCGTCATGCTACGGCCCAGGCCACTCCAATACAATTATATGAAACTTTAGTTACTAGTTACTTTGTATATTTTGATTATTATTACAAAACATACATTAACCACTTCAACCCTATAGTATATATGTTACAGGGAAATTGGCATTCCAGGGAAATTGAAAGGGGTACGCTTGTTTTCACCGCCCCTCAGGCAATTCTGTAGAATCAACACTAGAGGGCAATGCAAGCCAGACATGAGCCCCACACCACACACGCACGCATGCACACGCACACAACCGAGCACGCACACACGCATGCGCACGCGCACGCGCGCGCACACACACACACCCGCGAACAGCCTTATTCCATGCAGTTGAAGCACAAGGGGGCGGGCCTGGCGGGCTATGTTAGTGCAGTGAGTGGCACTTGGGGCAAACGCAGTCCCCACAACATCATTTACGATTCTGTGCCTATCGGTACATAACTCGGACGGCGCTTAAGTCTGCTGAGTCGGCGCGCCTCCGTCATGGTCCAAAACTATACTTTATCAGCGAAAAAAAAGTAGTCCGCGGTTGTTTGAAAAAGTAATGTCCCAAGCGGGAGTCAAACCCAGGCTCCCAGTGGTAGTGGGTGGGGAGTCCAATGATTATCGAAGTGCGCCACTGAGGCCTGTACTAGTGGTGTAAAGTAACAAACTAGATTTACTCAAGTACAATTTTGAGGTATTCGTACTTTACTTGAGTATTTCTCTCATATTATCCATTTTATTTTCAGCGTTCCCCTAGCGTAGCTTCCTGGTTGCTATGTTGTTGTTGTGGTCGTCGTCCTCGCATCAAAGCCCCGCCTCGCAGCACCGCCCCGCGCCTATAAAACAAGCGCTCCCCTTTCAATTTCCCTGGAATGCCAATTTCCCTGTGACATAAACATTTCGGCCGACACATCGTGAGCTTGTAGATCTGCTATTTTCAAAAGAACCTTTTTGAAAACTTGTGAAATGGGACATTCTGCATAATGAATACTTTTACTTTTGTACTTTAAGTATATTTTGATACTAATACTTTTGTACTTTTACTCAAGTAAATTTTGAATTCCGGACCTTTACTTGTAACAGAGTATTTCTACATTGCAGTATTGATACTTTTACTTTAGTAACAAATGTGAGTACTTTTTCCACCACTGGTTTGTGTGTTTGCACGTGCGTGCGTGAGTGGTCATGTACGTACAGTATGCAAGAAAGCCAGCATTGAGATTGCCAGAGAATGAGAAAAAGACTGAGCTGTGATATTTTTTACATAAATTGGACTGGGGGTGAAATGTAATGCTATTTACCATCCACATGCCCTCGATGGGTCAGCTGTCACTGTCCCGTTATTATACAGTATATTATATGACTGAGAGAGGCGTTAATCCCATCTCTATGTTTTCAACTGCCTGCAACGGGCTTCAGAGAGACTGCCTTCACATTCTCAGGCCCTGCAACAATGGTTGGATGTGGTTTCAGAAGGAGCATTAGCCAGAATATAGAGCCTTGAGAGCAATTAATGTTGTGAGATATGAGAGATGGGAGAGAGAGGGGGGAGGGGGGGGCTTAAGGAGAGAGAATGGGCTGTGATGGCTATTATTATTCCCTCCTGAACCCCATGCACGGCTCATATTGTCTGGTGTCTGATTGCTATGGTGGCTTGTTGATGATGATGATGCACAGTGAAAGCAAATCTATGCTTTGGCGAAGAGCTATATACTGCATTGTGACGCGTTGAGACCATAGACAGTACAAATAATGGACAGCGTTCCGCCCATACACTCTACAGACCGTAAATGAAGCCTATTGGTCAGCCATTTCAAAACCACCATCTTTCTATATCGCGCCATATCCTATGACACTGGAAATGAATGCTATTGGTTGGGTAGCTTCTCAATCAAATGCGGGGGGCGGGGAATGAATGCTATTGGTTGTGTAGCTTGTCAATCAAATCATCAATCATCAATTTTTAAAGAAATGGGACCATAATGTACCAAAACGCATATCATGGTGATTGAAAGAAGACTTTAAACTAGCGACTTGGAAGCATATAGTATTTATGACAATGTTTATTAAAGGTATAATGACATTCACTTTTACACCACATTCAAAGTCTTTGTCCTGGTCCTTCAAAAGTGTACAAAAAGTTTTAAGTGAAAATTCCATTCCAGTGATCCATGGCAGGTGTTTTTCTATCACATTTCTAAAGCCTTTTCAACTGCAATGAAAAAAGAAATCTTTGCCTGCGGGTGTCGCTGGTGAGGGATTTTGCCTGTCAATCATCGCCTCTGCTCCGCCCCCCCCCAAAGGAAAGGATAGGGGAGGGGAGGGGCGAGGAGGAGAGTGGGCGGGATTAATCGACTGTGACCTCACTGTCGAAGGGCCAAGCTCAGATTACTTTTCAGCCTAATTATTCAGAAAACCCCAGACCACAGAAAATCCACTGAATGTTCTAAGTTCAGGTTTTTTGGGTGTAATTGAGGTCATAACCCCCCAAATAAAACATTGAAAATAAAAAAAGTGAAAATGAATGTCATGATACCTTTAAGGTAAGAAAATCCAGTCTTAAGTTCGGCAAAACCCCACCCACTTGCATTGAGTTATTTATTCTGACACCAGCAGGGGTAAAACAGCTAAACTAAAAAAGGCCATTCATATGAACTGTCACTTCCTATATAGCAGGGTTCCCCAATAGGTGGCCCGCGGGCCACTTGCGGCCCACAAGGGGCAACTGTCCGGCCCGCACCAACCCCTGTCACTTGGCTAGTGAAAGTTGCAGGTATGGTGTGTGTGATATGAAATGTGAGCTTACCATAATCACAGTCATCCTTAACCCATTAAGACCTGAGGCGATTCTTTAAAAAAAATCGAAATCCTAACAGTTTTTTGAAAAGTAATAAAAAAAATCTTTTTCAAGATCTTTCAAAAATAGCAGATATAATATTTTATATGTATATGTATATCTGCTATTTTTGAATAGCCAAAGAAATCTAAAGTGACACAGATGTGTTCCAGGTCTTAATGGGTTCATCATATTCCATCATATTCAAGGGCTTTTGGAGAGAAATGACACAGACTCCAGTCACTTTTAGAGCACTGCAGAGGTGTGTACAGTATGTGTGTGTGTGTGTGTGTGTGTGTGTGTGTGTGTGTGTGTGTGTGTGTGTGTGTGTGTGTGTGTGTGTGTGTGTGTGTGTGTGTGTGTGTGTGTGTGTGTGTGCGCTCGTGCGTGCGTGCGTGCGTGCGTCCAGCTGATGCTCGTTGACACTCGTTAATTTCATACTGGAAGATAATTGAGGTGACTGGGCGGAAACTTAACATAAACTGAACTTAAAACTTAAACTAAACATATTTGGGCATGGCTGACATCATAGTGACAACATGAGCTTTGAATCAGCTCAGCTTAAAACCAGACTGCACATTGTGAATGACACACATGGGAGAGACATTGAGGAAGCCTTCATCATCACCAACAAGAGGAACTATTAGCAGAGAACCATACACTTCATATTCAGCTGGTAATTTCCCTGTAACCAATCCTGGATCGTAAGGTCACAGATCACACATTCTTGGACCATTACAGCCCATGCATAGCATCAGCTTTGACCATGAACCAACCGTTTCCGACAACGAGCCAGCAGCAGGGAAACTCAGAGGAAGAAAGACCTTACAGTAGTCAACAGTCTACCAGGACTTTAACGCAATCGGAAGTAAAGAGACATCGTCTGACTGACACAGGAAAGAAAACTCACATCTGTAAACAATGTGACAAGAGTTTCAGTTCGTTAAGTCTCCTGAAGACACACCAGCGTGTCCACACTGGAGAAAAACCTTTCCACTGTCAACGGTGTGACAAGAGTTTCAGTCAGTTAGGTAGTTTGAGCCAACACCAGCGTATTCACACTGGAGAAAAACCTTTCTATTGTAAACAGTGTGGCAAGAGTTTTGGTCATTTAGGACACCTGAAAACTCACCAGCGTGTCCACACAGGAGAAAAACCATTCAACTGTAAACAGTGTGACAAGAGTTTCAGTGAGTTAGGTAGTCTGAACAAACACCAGCGTATTCACACTGGAGAAAAACCTTTCTATTGTAAACAGTGTGACAGGAGTTTCAGTCTGTTATGTTCTCTGAGCCAACACCAGCGTATTCATTCAGGAGAAAAACCATTCCACTGTAAACAGTGTGACAGGAGTTTCACTGTGTCAGGTTCTCTGAAGAAACACCAGCGTACTCACACTGGAGAAAAACCTTTCTATTGTAAACAGTGTGACAGGAGTTTCAGTCAGTTAGGTTCTCTGAGCCAACACCAGCGTATTCATTCAGGAGACAAACCATTCCACTGTAAACAGTGTGAAAGGAGTTTCACTGTGTTAGGTTCTCTGAAGAAACACCAGCGTATTCACACTGGAGAAAAACCTTTCTACTGTAAACAGAATGTGCCCATTCCCAAAAAGGCCAAAGTGACATGCCTGAACGACTGGAGACCTGTCGCTCTCACCCCGATCGTCAGCAAGTGCTTCGAGAAACTGGTGAGGGAATACATCAGCTCCACGCTACCTGCCTCGCTGGATCCGTGGCAGTATGCATACCGCAAAAACAGATCCACCGACGACGCTATTGCCATGGCTCTCCACACCGTCCTCTCGCACATGGACAACAAGCTGCTGAAGGACAAATATGTACGTATGCTGTTCGTGGACTACAGCTCAGTGTTCAACACCATTGTCCCAGCAATACTTGACAAAAAGCTCAGAGACCTAGGGCTACACCCAAGCATGTGCGACTGGATACAGGACTTCTTGTCCAACCGACATCAGGTGGTGAGAATGGGCAGCATCACATCCGACCCCCTGACCCTCAACACCGGAGCACCCCAGGGATGCGTGCTGAGCCCTCTCCTCTACTCCCTGTACACGTATGACTGCATAGCCACAGATGTCTCCAACACCATCATAAAGTACGCGGACGACACGACAGTGATAGGCCGAATCGTCAACAACGACGAGTCTGACTATAGAGAGGAGATCAACTCACTGGCACTCTGGTGCCAGGAAAACAACCTCGCTCTTAACGTCGACAAGACCAAAGAACTGATCGTGGACTTCAGGAGGCCGCGGAGAGATCATGCGCCCATCCTCATCGACGGTGCTGTAGTGGAAAGGGTCAGCGAGTTCAAGTTCCTCGGAGTACACATCGAGGAGGACCTCAAATGGGAGACCCACACCACACACGTGAGGAAAAAGGCTCAGACTGTACTGGCTCCGCCGCCTGAAGAAGCTCGGAGTAGGACATCGCATCCTCAGGCTGTATTACAACAGTTCTGTTGAAGGCATCCTAACAGGCTGTGTCACGGCCTGGTACGGGAACTGCACTGCCCGAGAAAAGATCAGCCTACAGCGAGTAGTGCGATCGGCAGAGCGGATAATGGGAGACGAGCTCCCAGCGCTCCAGGAACTGTACAAAAAGCGGTGCGTGGTCAAAGCCAAGCACATCATCAAGGACAAGCACCACCCAAGTCACAAACTGTTCAAACCCCTACAACGACCACGACCGGGCAAGGGGCTCTACCGCAGTATCAAGAGTTCCACCACCAGGTTCTGGTGCAGTTTTAATCCGGCTGTTGTCAGAATGCTGAATGAGGCATAAGCCTTGTTCAGCAGCCTGACAACAGGCGGCACTGTCCAGCTGGTCGCAGACTTTTTTTGGCTCTTCCTGAACACACCTGTGGATTATACCAGGGACAAATGACTTGGACTTAGCTCCCCCTCGGACATACCTGTGGACTACACCAGGTACAAATGACTTTTTGTTGCACTCCCTCATGGAGCTACTTGCGGATTATACTAGGGTCAGTCCACCCTAGGTGGACACGCATTGACCTTTTGCACCTTAATCCCATGTATAACGCACTGACTTTTTTTTTTCTTTTTATTGTGCTCTTTTTTTCTCTAAGCACCTTAACGTCCATAAGTAGATCATGCACAGTATAAGTATATATCATGCACAGTATACATACATTGCTGCTATGCTCAGGCACCTTAGTTTTTATTATCTTAGGTACTTTGTAAATATGTAGATAACTTGTCTGGCCTTCTGTTGCTCTCTTGTTTTGATCTCCTTCCCACTTGCCCCCCAACCCTCTTCTCCCCCCCCCCCCCTCTTCTTTCTATGGAATTAACGTTGCGATGGGAATGATGTACAAAAACGAATTTCACCCACTTTTTTACCTTGTAAACCTGTGATGTGACAATAAAACTGATTCTGATTCTGATCCAGTCAGTTAAATCACCTGAAAAGACACAAGTGTGTCCACACAGTGGACTTGGGTGTTGGAAGTGCATTATTGCTCCATAATTTTTTACGGTTAACCATTAACCGTTAGTATTAACCGGTTACCAATTTCTTAACGATTACCGGTTAACGGTTGGCCATCACTAGCTGCTGAAGATGCATACTTTTCAAGCACACTGTAACAACCAAATAAATGGTTGGTTCTCAACTTATTTAGTTTCAACTTTCAAGAGTGCATTATTTCCTTGTGTGAACCTCAACACAAGGATTTAAAGGTTTCATGACATGCTGGTTTTACGAAACATTAAGTCTTAATCATGGTCCTTCAAACGTGTATTAACACATTGATTGCCAAGATGGAATTAATGCGTTCTTTCAAATCCATCACTTGATTGCCTAGATCGAATCTTTGCGTTCTTTCACTTTTTGGGGAAAATTCCACAAGGGGCGACCTAACACAGCTTTGGAATGATCGATCGTCTCTCAGAGAAGAAAAATGTGGATGTGACATCATTCCAAAAAACGTCACTTCCACCCGCCCCAATGATGGGATTTTCAGAAAAACGTCTGTAACTCAGTTTATTTTTATTTCATTGAAAACCACCCGTTTTCAGCAGACCAAAGCTCCAAAATGGCGGATCGCGGTTGGAAACTTGTTGTTCCCATGGATACACAGATCCTTCTGCCTAATCACAGGAACCTTTTTTCGTGATTTTTTTACACAATGTCCGTTCCACAGAGTTTCAAATATCATCGGATTTAGGTAATTATACGCCGGGGAACCCTGCTATATAGACTCAATTTCAAAGGCGGATGCTGGGCCCTTGGTTGAGAGCTTGTAGATTGCCAATTACCGCAATTTTTTTAAATGTCTGATATTTGGGAAAGTTTGTTGAGAAAAAAAAAAGAGTGAAACGTTTTTTAAATCTTTTCCCATAATGACATACCCAAAATAGGGCTGTCAGTCTCAAAGTGGTTAAAATACCGTATTTTCAACTTAAAAAGGTGTCCATGCCGCTGCTGTGCGTCGTGAGGCATCATGCACAACGCTCTTTTTTTCCGGCTGAAGCATAAATTATGTTTATGGAAAAAAATCAGTTGCTTTGGTGTTTGTTTTGCAGTATTTCATCACAGGATGTTATCAGCTCTCAGACGCACAAGGGGGGAAAGAGAGAGGGCAGGGAAGAGAAGGTTGTCCCGAATTAATCCATTAAGACCGGGAATGCGTCTGTGTCATTTTTATATTGGCTATTCAAAAATAGCAGATTTTTGCAAATCTTTGAATATATATATATATATATATATATATATATATATATATATATATATATATATATATATATATATATATATATATACGCATTTTTTTTTTTTTTAAGCGAACTTTTTTAACTCAAATATTTGCTTCTGTTCTACAAATGTCTTTGTAGAACTTCTTCTTTTTTTTTTTTTTACGTATGTTGCTATTATAACAGTGGTTCTCAAACGTGTTCATGTCAAGGACCCCAAAAATCGTATGTATTTGGCCGCGGACCCCCATCTGAAAATATTTTTTTCCAGGGACCCAAAGATTTTAGTTAAAAATGTATATTCAAAGATTTGCACACATTCTCACGACTTTTTTTTTCTTCAAAAATAGGAAATCTACAAGCTCATAGCGCGATGAGCTTGTATATCTGCTATTTTTTTAACAGCCAAAGAAACCTTAAAATGACACAGATGTGTTCCCGGTCTTAATGGGTTAACTGTGCCCCCCCCCCGCCCCCCCTCCCCCCTCGTCTGTGTGCCAAAGCCTCTTTGCATACAGATCAGGCCGGGCCCAAAAAGAAGGCTGCTGCTGCTGAGACAGCTATAGCGGCACACATTCCGCCACACACACACACACACACGCCTTGCTCAATGGCTCACGGTGTCTCCTAAACTATACGGTGGTCCTCCTCAACGACAGCAACAGCTCAATGAATGAACAGATTATGCAAAGTAGGATTTACTGCGATTAATATTAACATCAAGTCAATACCATTACAGTACCTGTCACTGTAACAAGCAGGGGAAATTGATATCGGCAGCTTATTCTAAAGCCTATAGTTTATGTTCCGTTGTGCGATGGTGCCGCGTGCCCGGAAAACACATTTCTGGTGCAAAACGCTGTCGTACCACAAAGTATAAATTGGGTTTAAGTCAGTAATGAATCTTTCTACCAGCGGCGTGAGGTTGTGACTGGTAGTGGAAAGTAACCAAGTATATTTACTCAAGTATTGTACTTAAGTACACTTTTGTACTTAAGTATTTTAACTTTACTGGAGTATTGTAGTATTGTAATACTGTAGTATTTCAATACTTTTACTTCTACTCCGCTACATCTCAGAGGCAAATATTGTACTTTTTACTCCACTACAATGATTTGAAAACGTTAGTTACTAGTTACTTTGCAGATTTCGATTATTATTACATAAACATGCATTAAGCACTTCAGGCATATATATACTTCCGCTACAGTATTTGAAAATTGCCGATCTACAAGCTCACAACGCGTCGCTTTGTGACGCGTTGTGAGCTTGTAGATCGGCTATTTTCCAAAGATTTTTAAACATTTTGAAAAATTTCAAATGGGACATTTCTGCGTACTTTATACTTTTGGTACTTTAAGTCCATTTTCATGCCAACTTTGGTATTTTTTACTCAAGTAAATTCGGAATACCGAATACTTCTACTTGTAACAGAGTATGTTTACGTTGTGGTATTGATGTACTTTTACTTAAAGAGATAGTTCACCCCCCCAAAAAAAAAATTCTATCGATTAGTCACCCCATGGAGACTTGAATTCATGGATATTTTTTAGTAGTTTTTTTTTTGTTAGCATTCCTAAGCCAATAATTTGATGACCAGCGGACCGGTAGGCAGCGGTTCCGGTAGGAAACACAAAGGAGAGTCTTTGTGTCTCCTACCGGAACCGCTGCCGGTCATCAAATTATTGGCTTAATGCGACAAAAACAAAAAAATGTCCATGAATTCAAGTCATAAAGGGGTGAACTATCCCTTTAAGTAAAATTCTGAGTACTTCTTCCACCACTGGGTGGTTATGGACCAGTTTAAATCATGGCTGTACCTGTGTCCGTTGCCCAGCCCCCGGTAGGCCTTCTCCTGGTCCTGCATGCGGTTGAGGCTCTGGGCCACGCACAGGTACTGGTCGTAGTACTTGATGGCCTCCTCGAAGTCGCCCAGGGCCTCGTAGCAGTCGCCCAGGTTCCCGTAGGCGCGGCCGCGGTCCAGCAGCGCCTCGTTGCCGCTCAGCTGCTGCAGCGTGGCCAGCTGCTGCTCCAGGTAGCCGATGGCCTCCTCCATCACCCCTACGTTCATCTTGGTGATGCCCATGTTGCCGTAGACCTGTGTGCCAAGTGGTGGAGAAAGTATGGAGTCAGATCAGTCTTATAATGAATAAATCCATAAGTCCTGGTTTGTATCCACACAGGGTGATTTTTTAATAAACAATTTTGCAAGTGTTTTTCGGATCAGCAGTACAAATGCAATGCTTCACGTTTGTGTTTCAAATCCACAATTCCAGATGCTCTGCTTCACAAATATAATTATCTATTTAGCTCTAAATCACTCAATTTATAAATGCACACTTAATTAACTTTGCAAATGAAAAATAATCTACAAATGATGTTTTTTTCCCCCCACACATGTCATATAAATCCACCATTCATGCAAATCTGTTGATGTGCATTTACACACTGCTTCTCTGTGGTGAAACTCCTCTGTGCATTCGTGAATGTTTTTGAGACTATACCCTGACGTTGGGCGTATAGACAAATGTCTTCATTGGCTGATGAATCGGTCAATCAAAATGTTCATGATTCTGATTGACAGGTTCATCAGCCAATCATATGTATTTTTACATTTTCTCCACCAATCAAATGAGACATAGGTAAGATGTAGTAGAAGTAAAAGTACAGAAAATTGGAAAATACTCCAATAAAGTAAAAAATACCTCAAAATTGTACTTAACACATTCGGTGCCAGAATTTTATAATAACAGTTTACGTTCGGTGCCAGAAATCTGACCGTTGCGCTGCGCTGTTTAAAGCTCTAGACTCCACGACAAGCAATCCATGAAAAACAATGCATGCGTGGCACGGTGCACGATAGTCCTGGCTAACGCCTGGAACGATAACATCTCTCACACGAGTCACAATGGCGGAGTGATCGTGCATCCAAAATGACTCGTTTTCCCCACCGGAAAAAGTTTCGGAGCTACAGAGGTTTTTTGCAAGGAGATAGAACGAAAGCGGATGGGGAGCCATGTTTTTTGGCACGGTGATCCATCTGTCCCTTCCTTCTCAGAATCACCGTGGGTGATTCCAGAGCTGTGCTAGCCCCCCCCCCACCCCATGTAGAAAAAAACAAAAAAAACAAAAAGACTGATAACATGTAATTTTACGGTTTCGGCACCTAAGTGCTACTCTTTGAGAACACGTGATTTTACGGTTTTGGCACCCGATGTGTTAAGTACAGTACTTGTGTAAAAATGTACTTAAGTTACTTTACACCACACTGACCTGCGCCTCCACGGCCGGGTCCTTCAGCCGGCGGCCCAGCTCCAGCTGTTCCTCGTAGCTCTTGAAGGCCATGGCGTACTTCCCCAGCGCCATGTAGACGGCGGCCAGGTGCCCGTGGGCCTTGCACTCCCCCGGGACGTCGCACAGCTCCTGGTACACCTCCAGCTCCTGGGTGTGGTAGCCCAGGGCCTTGTCGTACTTCTGCACCAGTCTGTACGTGGCCCCCAGGGCGGCGTACGCGCACGCCTCCATCCTGCGCTCCTTCACCTGAAAATTCCATTACATCAATACGGGTGGCAAGCAGTGTTGCCTACGATTTTGTAACCCTATTTTTTTCACCCAGTGCCAATGCCTAAGCTTGTAATCCTGGGCACTACTCTCCCTTTGCCAGCCTGGGGAGAGCCCCGAAATGAGCTCATGCCTCCTTCAACGCATCAGGAGTTCGCCGACCGCTTCCTATCACCTGACAGGGGGGGGGGGTTTTGGACGTAGCGAGTGGAAGGAACACGTTATTCCAACCAGTTCCTTTCCCCTCCATCAGGCTGACCAGGGGGAGGCAGTATAGACCAGGATTACTGCATGTTTTTTGTGAGGGTACCTACCCTAGGGGACACGGGGAGAACATACAAACTCCACACAGAAAGGCCCTTTCGCCAACCCCACCTAGGGTATGGGCACTGATGAGGAGGAGAGAACACGCCCCCCAGCGCCCACAGCGCCCCATCCAGGACCTTCTAGCTGTGAGGCGGCAGTGCTGCCGACTGTGCCACCTTGCCCCCAGCAGTGTTGATTTTGACAGCAAATTTGGTTTTGGGCATGTCATTATAGGCAAAATGTTCAAGGAATTCAAAATATCCCAAAACAGCAAAAATAGCAAAACTACAAGCTCACAATGCATGCTGATACAACAAGTTGTGAGCCTGTGGATCAATCTATTTTCTCTATTCGTTGTATGACAAAGTATATAGGGGCTTAAGTGGTTAAAATATCATTTTAGAATGTGAAGACGTCCTGTGCATATTAAAGGATCATAGCTGTGGTTTGGCATGTTTAGCTTACTGAATACAACTGCCAAATATTTTCTAAAGTACTATTGTTTGTTTGTTTGTTTGTTTGTTTGTTAGTTTCGAGGAAGCCATTAGATTCAGTTAATTTCAGAGACTGATGGATCAGTTTTTTTCTTTCATTTATTAATTTCTAAGGCATGTAGGGGTTAGGTAAGTGGGTGGGTGGCTGGGTGGGAGTAATGTGTTTCTACTGTATGTGTCTGTTTTTTGTTCGGTTTTGTCTTTGTGTTATTGTTTACTGTCTTTTTATTTTTATCTTGTTTTATTTTGTTGTCCATTGTCTTGTTTAAACTATGAAGAGCTGTATTATTTATGGCTGAATGTTAAAATTGTTATTCTCCAATAAAAGGATTTAGTGAAAAAGTGAAAAAAAAAGAAGAAAAAAAGAGCTTGAGATAGGTAAGCCAGCAAACTAAAAATAACTGTGCTGTTATTTATTTTGTCAAAGTTATGTTATTGTTGCATTTCAATGCATTATCAAATGGAAATTGAGTCGAAAAGACTAGCCGCAAATAGTTCCTGGAAAAACGATTGATTTACAAGTGAAATTCAAATGTCCATGACACGATGCAATTATAAATAAACGGCAACTCTAAAAACAAAGCCGTTAAGGGGAAAATGCTGATGTAGGATAATATGGCCAATGAATGGACGATGACATACAGTATACAGCAGGGGTCTTCAACAGGGGGTCCGGGACCCCTAGGGGGTCCTCAGAGTTACTACAGGGGGTCCGCCAAATCTATGTGAGATAGAACATTTACTCATTTTTACACTAAGCATCCCCAGCATCCCTTCATTCTGGGGGGGGACATTCACGGAAAATAGCAGATCTACAAGCTGACAACGTGTCGCACTGCGACGCGTTGTCAGCTTGTAGATCTGCTATTTTTGGTGAAGAAGTTTGGTGTAGAGGCAATTCAACATGAATCCAAAAGAAAAAAGTAAACAAAAGAAAAATTCAATTTACAAAATACTGATGATAGTGCTGTCAAACAAGCCTATGAAGCTATCTATGAAGTCTATGAACCTAAGAATCTATATACGATATGTAGTGGGGGTCCTCAGCTAAGGGGTCCTTGGGCTGAAAAACGTTGAAAACCCCTGGTATACAATATCTGTCTGTTGGTCTTTTAAACTATAATATACAGTATCTATAACATGTCGAATATAACTATTGTGATCATTCATACCTGATGAGCCAAGGCCAACTGCTGCTCATAAAACTGAATGGCTCCGGCCACGTCCTTTTTACACACAAATATGTCGCCCAGGTTGCCCAGCGCCCTAAACCGAGCCTGTGCGTTGTTCAGCGACTGAGCCAGAGACAACAGGTACTTCTGACACTCCTCCGCCTTGGCGAAGTCCCCCAGGGCCTTGAACGCCAGGCCCAGGTTACAGTAGGCCTTGGCCTGGCTCAGTTTGTCGTGAAGGTCTTTAGCCAGAGCCAGGTCCTGCTCGTAGTACTTGACGGCGTCCTGGTAGCTGCCCAGGCAGTAGTGGGCGTAGCCCAGGTTGTGGCACACCTTCCCCTCGCTCTCCATGTCCTGGAGGTCGGGCGAGAGCCGCAGGTACTGCTCGTAGTACGGGACGGCCTGGGGGAACTCCCCCCGCGAGCAGTGGAAGTTCCCCAGGTTGCCCAGGGCACGCGCCTCGCTCTGCACGTCGCGGAGCTCGCGGGCGATGTTGAGGTGGTTCTGGTAGTGCTGCAGGGCGCGGTCGTGCGCCCCCAGCGCCTGGTAGGCCACGGCCAGGTTGCCGTGCGTGGAGGCCTGCGAGGCGCGGTCGTTGACCTCCATGGAGATCTGCAGCTCCTGGCGGTGGTAGCGCACGGCCTGGTCGAAGGCGCCCAGCGCGTTGTAGGCGTTGCCCATGTTGCCGTAGGCGCGGCCCTGCGCCGCGTAGTCGTTGAGCTCCTGAACGATGGCCAGGTGGGTTTTGTGGAGCTTCAGCGCGGTCTCGTAGTCGCCCTTCATCTGGTGGATGATGCCTGTGTGGGGAGAGCGTGGTGGAGGGACAAGAAAGAGAGAAGGAGGTTGAAGTTAACAGCCCACTTTAGAGGGAAATTGCAGAGTAAATTCGAGTGGCCTCGTCAGCTTCCTCTTATGTACAAAGCAAGCCGTTTGGATGTTAAAATATGCTCTCCGCTGAGCCATCTGTTCCCCCCTCTCTCACACACACACACACACACACACACACACTCTCCCAGAGAAATATGGTCATTAAAATGCAGCACAATCACACAGTTGTAATAAAACCCAAAATGGAATCATTACATCGCCTAAGCTGTCCTTGATGAGTGCGTCTTAGAGGAATTTTACCAAAACCAACAAGTTTTTCCCACAGGGAGGGAAGTGGTTACACGAGGGAAACAACAGAGAGGAGGACGAGATGTGGAAGTGGGGAGGAAGAGCGGGAACTAATCGATCGAAAGCTTAGCGAACATGGCGAAAATATAAATAATGAAGAGCCCTGTTTGTTGATGGTATTATGTCTGATAAAATACCAACCTGTGAAAAAGTAATAGCTTTACCGCACAGCCGGCCATCTGGCATGCACACGCACACGCACACACACACGCACACACACACACACACACACACACACACACGCATGCACACGCACACGCACACACACACAGTACATACAAACGCATACACAAATAAACGTGCACATCCACAAACGCGCAACCATGTGACAAATAGACAGAGGAGAGGAGAGAGACACCATCACAGATTATCTAGCCCTCTCCTGTTGCCTTTGAGAGCTCTGGAGGCTCTCCTTCCTTCCGCGGGTGTCACCCGGCCTTTCCATAATAATAATTACACTACTGAAGGAGCAGAGCAAGGCGATGCCTGCAGGCTAGAGAGGATGGAGCCGTGGAGATTGGCCTCAGGGCTAACGATCAATCACTCGCTTCGCCGCAGAGAGGCTTTTTGCTGAGGAACAACGCATGCAGCCATGCTAACGTTCATCCACCACCACACAGCTGGGTCCAACATCATGGCTTTGCTGCTTCATCAGCAAGCGGGGACTAAAAGGCACTGGCGTTCGCTTCACCAAAACACATGTGTTGTGCGAAAATTCTTATTCGGTTTAACCCATTCAATCCGGGAACGCATCTACAGTGTGTCATTTTAGATTTTAGCTATAACCGTTACTTTTAATACTTTGGCTATTCAAAAATAGCAGATCTACTGCACCGAGTGCCGCGCTACGAGCTTGTACATCTGCTATTTTTTCTTTTCTTACATCTGCAAATCTTTGATTACATAAATATTTACACAATATAACACATTTTTTTACTCAAATCTTTGCTTCTGGGGGCTCCCTGGAACAACATATTTTGATGGGGATCGGCGACCAGAAACATATAATTTTGGGTGGTCCTTGACAAGAAAAGGTTTGACACATTTGTTTAGACATTTGAAAGTTACAAATGTTTGCTTAAAAAATATATATATATTCAAAGATCTGCAAAATGTTTCACGATAAATAAATAAAAAGCAGATCTACAAGCTATGAGCTTGTATATCTGCTATTTTTGAATAGCCAAAGAAATCTTAAAATGACAGGAGATGCGTTTCCCGGATTGAATGACGTTAAGATACGTTGTTGTTGTCGTACAACAAAACAAGTCGTTTGGACGAAGCATCATTTAGCCTAGCGGGGCCACAAAGGATGATGATGATGGCACAGAATGTGGTGGAGCCGCTGAGAAAAGGGGGAAATGGGTTGTGGAGCCAGCCAGGGTGGATGGGTGGAAAACAAGGGATTTGGAGAGAGAGAGATGCTGTGGCTTGTGGCTATAAGAATGCGATGGTGCCGCGGGGATTATAGCCACCACCATGTGTGTTTTCCCATTTATTCCAACCCAAACCTGCCACACTGCAGGCTGCACACGCAGGCTAAACAAACAGTGTGGAATGAAGCTAAACAGGAGACTGCACGAGGACTTCAACAAACCCATTGATGGAGGGAGGGCTCCATGGGCAATGGAGATGTTTGCTCAATAAAGAGCTGTGCATTTATGTGCCAATGGGAATGGAAAACACTGCTTTAATGCATGCGTTGGGGTATCGTTATCCTATAGGCCACAGGGATGCATATACATAGAGCCTCACAGTCTGGGATTTTACACATTTAAATACAAGACTGAGGCAGTATGTCTTAGTTTTCTGGATCTGGTGGGGGAACTCATAGCACCTACTGTACATGCTTTGAACATTCTGAATGAAGTTCAATTCGTCTAGAGCAATGTTTTCCCCCTATGTGTACAAAAAGAGGCGAGATCAAATCAACACAACTCACACCGTCTCTTCTGTCTTTTCAGAAGTTTCATTTCTCTTCGTGGAGAAAACTTCTTCAGAGAGCTTCCGTTGACTTAACCCATTAAGACCGGGAACGCATCAGCGTAATTTTAAGATTTATTTGGCTATTAAAAAATAGCAGATATATCTGCTATTTCTTTTTAATCGTGAAAATGTGTGGAAATCTTTCAATACATATATGTTTTTAAGCAAACACTTGTAAAACATTTTGTTCTAGGGACCCCCAGAAGCAAAGATTTGAGTTACAAATGTTGCAGATCTACAAGCCGAGTGCCGCGCTATGAGCTTGTATATCTGCTATTTTTGAATAGCCAAAGAAATCTTAAAAAATGACACGGATATGTTCCCGGTCTTAATGAGTTAATTTCTGGCTGTGATTCTGCAGACAAATCAGATCTGATTTGCTGTTTGTGCGCTCATGACCCCGCAGGTTAAAGTGGCAGCACCCTGTACCCACACTGTAATCATCAGGTCATCACCCATAGAGGAATTAGCATGCAAGGCGCAGCATGCCCCCCCCAGAGCAGGACGCTGCAAGACAACGGTTCAATACAAACACCGACATTATAACGCCAAAGAACTCATCATATCCCAAGGGAACGAAGGAACGAAGGGTAGCGTATACGAGTGGAATTGATTCCGGTAGATTGGACGGAGCGCTCGCGGTAGACGTCCGTCCCAACATAAACACATATGTGCAGTACGTGCCCTTTTCCTATTGTCCACCGCTGCCAAAACCAAATGAGCGGTGGCTTCATATTGGCAGTGGTGTAAAGTAACTGAGTACATTCACTCAAGTACTGCACTTAAGTACAATTCTGAGGTATTTCTTACTTTACTGGAGTATTCCCAGTTTTCAATATTTGTACTTCTACTCCACTACATCTCAGAGGCAAATATTTTACTTTTACTCCACTACAATTATTTGAAAACTTTAGTTACTAGTTACTTTGCAGATATAAATTATTACATTATAAAACATACATTAACCACTTTAGCCCAATTTCATACCTAGGCTATTTGAAAATAGCCGATTTACAAGCTTGCGGATCTGCTATTTTCAAACATTTTAGTACTTTTACTTTTGGTACTTTAAGTACATTTTGATACCAATACTTTTGTACTTTCACTAAAGTAAATTTTGAATGCCGGACTTTCACTTGCAACAGAGTATTTCTACATTGCAGTATTGATACTTTTACTTAAGTAAAACATGTGAGTACTTCTCCCACCACTGTGCATATTGGCTTGGACTACCGCCGTTTGTAGGCGTTTTTCCCACCCCGTGGACAGAGCTTTTTGCCTTAGGCCTGGGGCCAGTGTTAACATTCACAGCAGGGCTGGTTTAGAGGAAGCGCTGCACTGACAGCCCTATCGCCACAAAGTCACTCCCAAGGTTACGTCTTCCTCCCCATGGAGGCTGATATATCCCACCGAGAGCATAATGCCTATTGATGTATTACCAGCAAACATGTTCCCTGCTGGAGGCTAAAAATGGATGCCGGGGCTGAAATATTGGACCCAAGGCCAGAAGAGAGGAGAGCAGGGGACGGAGGCTCCTGGGTGGGGGTGGGGGGTAGGGCTTAGGTTTGAGGTAGCTGGACGCATGGAGCTCGACTTGCATTGAGCCTCAGGCTATATGCTTGCAGCCACACATGATGCATGGGAAAATGATGTTCTGTACCCCATAGTAAGAGGATTACAAACTAAAGGCCACTGGGGATGGTAGCCAATGTGATATAGTAAATAAAACCATAACCATGATCCCTCTGTAAATGCTGTCGGTACACAACAAGATGGGAGTCTAATAACCCATCTCCTATGTCAGGTTAATGATGTCAATATTTTTTTAGATATACATTTGGGACTGATCGGCCTAGTGGTATGCCAGATTAGCAGCGGACACACACACATTAGTGTGTTTTTATGTGCAGGGCGTTGCTGTAAAATGAGCACTTGTGCTCAGCTACCACCCTGGGTAAATAAATGACAACAACGAAAACACATGGCCTGGACCGCTGGCGTATCGGTCTAGGCACCTGTAGGCTCAATGCAAGGCAGTGCGTTGTGGGTTCGAGTCCCGATCCCAACGGCCTTTTTCTGCATGTCTCTCCCCATTTTCCTGTCAGCTTACTGTCCTACCCGTAAAGGCATAAAAGACCCCAAATAAATCTTTATAAAACACACACACACACACACACACACACACACACACACACACACACACACACACACACACACACACACACACACACACACACACACACACACACACACACACACACACACACATCTAGATGGCTCGCCCCCAGGTGCCACACTGTAAAAATTGGGAATTAGTGAGGACAGCTCAAAATGACCCCGGCAAAGATTACATTTCACTTTTGTCAAGAAAAACTGCCATTGGCCCCAATGTGCACTCTGTAAAAGAAACAAAAAAGGTAAGAATGTGACCGTTTCATTTCCTTTTGGGTGGAGCTTCAGACAATGACCGTGAAACAAGATGGATAAAGCCCAGATCACATCATTCATATGCAGACAGATACCACACGCACACACACACACACACACACACACACACACACACACAGAGCTCCATTTTTCCCACCCATAACCAAAGACATTAAAAGCATGGCGATGTGTTGTCACTTTGCATTACATAGCCGTCCATACATTAAACGAAATACATAGCGGCGATGACGTTGAGGCATCACTGTCGTGTGTAAATCTCCGTGTCATTCTGCTGGTGTAGCTCTGAGGGTCTGTAGTGTGGAGTGCCACTGACTATATAAGAGGATTCCCCCAATTCCCAGGGTATCCCCCAACAATGGTGATGCTGCCTGCCTGCAGTGGTGGAAAGTAACTAAGTACATACATTTACTCAAGTACTGTACTTAAGTACAGTTTTGAGGTACTTTTACTTTACTGGGGTATTTCCAATTTTCAATACTTTGACTTCTACTCCACTTCATCTCAGAGGCAAATATTGTACGTTTTACTACACTACAATGATTTGAAAACTAGTTATAGATTAGAATTATTATTACAAAACGTACATTAACCCCTACAGCCCTATTTAAACTTTGGCTATTTGAAAATGGCAGCTGCAGATCGGCTATTTTCAAAATATTTTAATACATTTTATACATATGATACCTTGTGAAATGGGACATTCTGCACAATGAGTACTTTTACTTTTGGTACTTTAAGTATATGATGCCAATACTTTTGTACTTTCACTCAAGTACATTTTGATTACCGGACTTTTACTTGTAACAAATAGAGTATTTCTACAATGCAGCATTGATACTTTTACTTAAGTAAAAAAAATTTAGTACTTTTTCCACCACTGCCTGCCTGGGGTGATATACTCAGAAAGGTGTCCCGCGCCCCAAAATAGCCGATTTACAAGCTCACAACACGCCACGTTCCGTGATCGTTGTAGAGCTTGCAGCTTGCCGGAGTATAATTGAGGCAATACTGTACTGGGTGGGATAGAAACAGAGGATGACCAGCCTCCAGCCAAAAATACTCATTCCAGTCCCTCATTCATTTTTCAGAATGGGGTCATTTTGAGTAATTTGCATCCATATTTGAGACCTCAAAGCAGAGTGGGGGTTGATGCCAGGAATACCGGTTATGGAAATACTGACATCTAGCCAGTTCTTGCACACGCAGATGGCGACGTGTGAACGTCTGAAATAGCATGCAGACAGCGGTCAAAATGTGGAAGGAATCATTCCTGTGAGAGACAGGGAAAAGTATGCTAGCTTGCTAGAGCCCTTAGCCCATTAAGACCGGGAACGTATCTGTGTCATTTTAAGATGTCTTTGGCTATTCAAAAATAGCAGATATACAACCGCGCTATGAGGCTTGTAGATCTGCTATTTTTGAAAAATCTTGAAAATGTGTGCAAATCTTTGAATATATATATATATGTTTTAAAGCATTTTTTTTTTAACTCTGAGCTGTGCTTTTGGGGGTCCCTGGAACAACATATTTTGAGTTGCGGGTCCGCGGCCAAATCCATATCATTTTGGGAGTCTTTGATATGGAAAAGTTGGAGCACCACTGATACACAAACATACTGTTAGGATTTAGAAAACATTTTTAGATATGTATGTGGCCGCGGACCCCCATCTAAATTTTTTTTTGTTCCAGGGACCCCCAGAAGCAAAGATTTGAGTTACAAATGTTCGCTTTGAAAATACATATATTCAAAGATTTGCACACATTTTCAAGATTTTTCAAAAAAATAGCAGATTTACAAGCTCATATGAGCTTGTAGATTTGCTATTTTTTGAATAGCCCAAAGAAATCTTAAAATGACACAAATGATGCTTTCCCGCTCTTAATGGGTTAATATTACTTCTAAACAGCATTTAATTAACAGCTGTGGCTCAGAGATGTGTCTCTAAAAGGCTATTCATTAACCTGCTTGCACATGGACCAACTATATGACCTTGTTGCTAACGTAGGCCTATTCAAACAGCTCTCAATGGTCCACCAAGGTCGTAGCATTCCATCCATTCCAAAATGCTCTTTTATCTTGTTCTGTATAAAGCATTTTGTAACCAAGCTTGTTTGGAAAAAGCGCTGCACGAATACATTCATTATCATTATCAAATCTATGGGGCCACAGTAAACAGTTAGAGTGAAGGTTGTTCATTTTGTATGAATATGCTATGACTTTGACTACTATGGTACAGTGGTTCTCAAACTTTTTCATGTCAAGGACCCCCTAAATGACACTTATTAGCCCAGCGGACCCCCATTTGAAAATATATGCCAGAGACCCCCATAAGAGAAGAGTTTTACGGCTCTGGCAGTGATTCTCAACCATTTCAACTTCAAGGACCCTTCAGTTTGACATGCATTAGGCTAAGGATCCCCATTTAATGGCATTTGTATCTCTGGGACCCCAATTTATATTGTAAAATCAATGTTAATTTAACTCTGAGAGTGTACAAATGGAACCAAATGGACCCTTACGGGTCCATTTGGTTCCATTTGTACACTCTCAGAGTTACGGACCCATAAGGGTCCATTTGGTTCCTAACTAGCCATCATTTCACTGGGGACCCCCTGGAACTCCCTCAAGGACCCCTGGGGGGTCCCTGGACCACTCTTTGAGAACCAATGGTCTATGGTACGTCAGACCTCCAGAAAGACTTTTTTTTGTGTGAATTAAACAGACTGTTGAACAGACCGTTCGTTCTCTTTCAAATTCCCTAAATAAATGGCCCAGTTAGAAGCGAATCTCAACAGCACAGGGCATAGTAAATATTACCCCTTAAGAATGTGAGGGAGGTAATGAAGGGGAAAAATCCAATCAAAATATGCAACATTTTATTAGCCAAGTTATTATATTGAACACATTTACGATCAGAGGGGGGAGGTAGAGAGCCGTGTGTGTGTGTGTGTGTGTGTGTGTGTGTGTGTGTGTGTGTGTGTGTGTGTGTGTGTGTGTGTGTGTGTGTGTGTGTGTGTGTGTGTGTGTGTGTGCGTGCGCGTGCGTGCGTGCGTGCGTGCGTGCGTGCGTGCGTGCGTGCGTGCGTGTGTGTGCGTGTGTGTGTGCGTGTGCGTGCACAGTGGTGGAAAGTAACTAAGTACATTTACTCAAGTACTCTACTGAAGTACAATTATTTGACACCTTGAGTTACTAGTTACTTTGCAGATGTAAATTATTATATTATAAAACATAGATTAACCACTTTAGCTTTATTTTAGGCTAGGCTATTTGAACATAGCAGATCTACAAGCTCACAACGCGTCGCAATGCGACGCGTTGTGAGTTTGTAGATCTGCAATAGATCTGCTATTTTCAAACATTTTATTACTTTTACTTTCGGTATTTGAAGTATATTTTGATGCCAATACATTTGTACTTTTACTCAAGTAACATTTTGAACACAGGCCTTTTACTTGTAACAGAGTATTTTTATATTGCGGTGTGTGCGAGTGCGTGTGTGCGTGTGCGTGTGTGCGTGTGTGTGTGTGTGTGTGTGGTGCAGGGTGGGACAGGGGGGGCTGAGCTCAAAGGTACCAAATGGTCACTGGCAGACCCAGACATCTCCTACACAACCTGACAGATACAGAGAGAGAGAGAGAGAGAGAGAGAGAGAGAGAGAGAGAGAGAGAGAGAGAGAGAGAGAGAGACAGGAAGACAGAAGATAAAGCAGACAGGGGGGATGGATGGATAGATGGATGTGTGTGTGCGGGGTGGGTGGGAGGCCTGCCAATATAAACACACACACACACACACACACACACACAGACGGAGCGCTGCGTCGTCCCCTCCGCCCGCCTTGCAACCCCAGCTGAGCTGGCTTCCTCTCCGCTCCGACTGACCCCTCCCTCCCTCCCTCCTTCAGCTCGCCCTGCCAACTGTCACCGGTCCGTCCACTACGCGCATGACATCTGCCTCCTCCTCCTCCTCCTCCTTGTATCAACACAACCTTACAGTGCATTTAAACGTCTCAAACTTTAGCTTTTTTCTCTCTCTCTTGCCGTGCATCGGCCTCTCCTTTTTAGCAAGAGATCACGTTTCATGCTGAATTTGCAGATGTTGCAGGAGGAAAAGGGCACAGAGTTGCTTAATGCAAAGGAATGCTGCAGCACTTGTGTTTCACTTAATAGGGCCCGTGGTGAGTATGGTAATAAAATGCATACAAGATACATCTAGTACGCAATGTAAGCAATGGGACTGAGAGAGAGGGAAGAAGAGCGAAAGAGCAGTTTCACCGGGTCATCAAGAAAAGTCTGAAGCAGCAACTCCCTTAACATACTGAGAGAGAGAGCAGCGTTTCACTAGTGGGCCTCTAGTCCAGTTTTTGGCACGTTCTGTCATGAGACGGGGCTGAAGGGGGCCTTGTAGGGGGGGCCATACTGTACGGCTGCTGCTGTTTTTCCATGAACAGAAACCTGAGGCCTACATGGCTAACAGAGATCCACTAGCTGTAGTGCTACACATTCAAATCCACAGTCAAAGTGTTAATTGAAATGTTAAGTGTTAAATCTACCATTTTTTTTTACTGCATTGGGAGCTTCCCAGAAGAGAAAAGTAAAACTGGCATCTTGTATAATCTTGTATATTTGGCTATTCAAAAATAGCAGATATACAAGCTCATAGTGCGGCACCGAGTGCCACGCCATGAGCTTGTAGATCTGCTATTTTATTTTAATCGTGAACATTTTGTGCAAATCTTTGAACATATATATTTTTTCAAAGCGAACATTTGTAAAATCTTTTGTTCCAGCGACCTCCAGAAGCAAAGATTTTAGTTACAAATGTTTGCTTAAAAAAATATACTCAAAGGTTTGATACTTTGATCCACACTCAAAGTGTTAATTTAACTCTCAAAGGTTGAATCAACCTTTTTTTTACTGCATTGGGAGCTCCCCGGAAGAGGAAAGTAAAACTGGCATCTTGTATGATAACAAAACCCAAACCAAACCCTTTCTTTGACCGTCCAGCAGCTAGTCTGCCATGTCTCCTTTCCCCTGCAGTCAGCCTGCTGGCGTTTTCACTCGAGGTTCATTAGCAGAGAGTTGAGGATGTCACCGCTAAAGAGAATAATATTTGTTTGGTTTCTTTCCCTGTCTCCTTCCTCGCGGCGTTCCTCTCATTCATGCTGTCTGGGACCATTAGGTTCACTAAATTCTTCGGTAAATCCACCATAGCAACTCCGCTAGCTGCCTTTCTCCTGGCCAGACCAATAAAATGTCTACAATCTCCAGGCTTAAGTATCCAACTACCTGAGAACTTCCTATGGCTCAAGTCTCTCTGCGCTCCAGGCCACAGCAGAGGCCTGGTGGTATGTCTGCAGACACTAGCCCCGCGAACAGCCCCCTATCTTCACAGATCTCCATGTTTGGGTAACAAAGAGTCTATAATCACTTTCACACATGGAATATATATACTCAGTGGTGGAATAAGTACTCAAATGATTTACTATGATTTAAGTAAAAGTACCAATACTGCAATATAGGAATACTCTGTTACAAGTAAAAGTCCAGAATTCAAAATGTATTTGAGTAAAAGTACAAAAATATTGGCATCAACATCAGCATCAAGTAAAAGTACTAAAATGTTTGAAAATAGCAGATCTACAAGCTCACAACGCGTCGCAATGCGACATGTTGTGAGCTTGTAGATCGGCTATTTTCAAATAGCCTATGTATAAAATAGGGCTAAAGTGGTTAATGTATGTTTCATAATATCATAATTTATATCTGAAAAGTAACTAGTAACTAAAGTTTTCAAATAATTGTAGTGGAGTAGAGGTAAAAGTATTGGAAATTGGAAATACTCAAGTAAAGTACAAATACCTGAAAATTGTACTTAAGTACAGTACTTGAGTACATGTACTTAGTTACTTTCCACCACTGGGAATATATACTGTAGCACTGACCTTTTCCCAGAAAATGTGTTCACACAACTGACAAATACTAACCCCCATGCAGACTGGCAGAAGAGAACATTTATTATTATGTTATGATTTTCTTGGGATTGTTATTATTATTTGTTATTGTTCTAAGGCCTACTTGTAACATATTGGTCTAGTTTGTTGCTCTGTCTGCCATCAAATGTGTTCCGCATACATAATAATAATACGTTCTGCATACAAATAATCTCTAGCATTCCGAAATAAGAACAGTTTAGGCAAGAGCGTCTGGCTGCTAAAGGCCTAAACTGTTCTTATTCGGAATGCTAGAGATTATTTTATTTCCCTTTAGTTTAGATCCCATGAAGACCGGGAAAGCATCTGTGTCATTTTAAGATTTCTTTGGCTGTTCAAAAATAGCAGATATACAAGCTCATAGCGTGGCACCGAGTGCCGCGCTACAAGCTTGTAGATCTGCTATTTTTGAAAAATCCTGAAGATTTCGTGCAAATCTTTGAATATATATATATCTTTTAAAGCGAACATTTGTAACTCAAATCTTTGCTCCTGGGGGGTCCCTAGAACAATTTTCTTTTAGATGGGGGTCCGCGGCCAAATACATTTTGGGGGTCCTTGACATGAAAAAGTTTGAGAACCACTGGTCTAAGGCAGCTGCCATCCAATTAGTTCTTCTTTCGGAATGCTAGAGATTATTTTATTTCCCTTCGGATCCTTTAATATCACAGCTTCATTGCCAGTCCATTATAAAACCTCACAGACACCTATTACTGTACTGCAAACTGAAAGAACTTATTTTGCTTTCATTCCGGTTCACGTTTCACACAAATAACTCCTAAATGGAAGTATACCGCCAACAGCATTAAGCGGTTTAACATTTACATAAAAATGCTACGCTTATGAAAGGGAATCACGAGGAAAGGAAAACCTCTGAGGCTATAATTCAGCCAAGCAGCAGCTTTTATTATGATTTCACTACCTCAGTCAATAGAGGTGGATGGCAGTAAAGCAGTCTTCTGATGTGTTGTGTTGTGATCTGCTCATTCCTGGCTGTTTGTGTGTTGCCTTTCTTTCTTTTCCCACACCATCACCAGACAGCCATCCTCAGGGACACACAGGATAAAAACAAGGAGAGTGATTGCTTAATTAAGCCTGGTTATACCTAAGGCCCCCACTAACTGATGGTGTCGACATTTCGGTATAAAAGGCACAAAAAACAACAACACAAGAAATTGTGATTTAAGAGGCGCGGGCGAGTGAAAGCAAGGCGCTATGAATGAACGAACCGGGTGACAGTGGTGGAAAAAGTACTGGCATGTTTTACTTAAGTAAAAGTATCAATACTGCAATCTAGAAATACTCTGTTACAAGTAAAAGGCCTGTGTTCAAAATGTTACTTGAGTAAAAGTACAAATGTATTGGCATCAAAATATACTTAAAGTACCAAAAGTAAAAGCACTAAAATGTTTGAAAATAGCCGATCTACAAGCTCACAACATGTCGCGATGCGACGCGTTGTGAGCTTGTAGATCTGCTATTTTCAAATAGCCTAGGTATAAAATAGGGCTGAAGTGATTAATGTATGTTTCATAATATCACAATTTATATCTGAAAAGTAACTAGTACAGTAACTAAAGTTTTCAAATAATTGTAGTGGAGTAAAAGTACAATATTTGCCTCTGAGATGTAGTGGAGACAGTAGAAGTAAAAGTACTGAAAACTGGAAATACTCAAGTAAAAGTAAAAAGAAAAAACTCAAAATTGTACTTAAGTACAGTACTTGAGTACATGTACTTGAGTACAACTTAGTTACTTTACACCACTGCCGGGTGAAACAAAAAACAACACACAATACAAAACAATGGCTTCCAAACAACAAACTTATTAAAATCTCTTTGAAGTGAATTGCGGGGGAGGAGGGGGGACGGGGGACAATACAATTTAGATTCTGTTTAATGAATAACAGAAATGTGAGCTAAATGCAAAGCCACCCACTTCCAAGTCCTCTCTCTCTCCCACGTATTAGATATGGCTGACTAGGGGGTAAGTTAGCCCGTTAATGAATAATAAATGTGGGGGACTGGAATGGAATGGAATGAATGCAACATTCTTTATCCTTCTTTGTGGGTCAGAGTTAGTGCTAAAGCTAAGGCTGTCACCACCGGGCATCGTACTGTACTGTAGCTTGGTTATTATTATTAACCCATTCACTCTGGGAACGCATCTGTGTCATTTTAGATTTCTTTGGCTATTCAAAAACGAGCTTGTAGATCTGCTATTTTTGAAAAATCGCGAAAATGTGTGCAAATCTTTGAATATATATATATTTTTAAAGCGAACATTTTTTACTCCAATATTTGCTTCTGGGGGGTCCTTGGAACTAAATATTTTGAGATGGGGGTCCGCGGCCAAGTGCATATAATTTTGGGGGTCCCAGACATGAGAACCACTGATATAGCAACATACCGTTAGGATTTAGAAAACATTTTTAGATATGTATCTGGCCGCGGACCCCCATTTTCAAAATATTTCGTTCCAGGGACCACCAGAAGCAAAGATTTGAGTTACAAATGTTCGCTTTAAAGAAAATATATATTCAAAGATTTTGCACAAATGTTCACGATTTTTCGAAAATAGCAGATCTACAAGCTCGTAGCGCGGCACTCGGTGCCGTGCTATGAGCTTGTATATCTGCTATTTTTGAATAGCCAAATACATCTAAAAATGACACAGATGCTTTCCCGGTTTCAATGGGTTAAAGCATTGGGTCTTGGCGTTAGTAGCAGGGAGCTCCATATACCTCAGAGCCATGTCACATGCTGCTCCACCCATACTGCACGCATCATTAAAGAGCAAGCTGAGAGGGCATAATAAAAAAGTTCTCTCTTTACTTCTCTTACAAACTTCTCGCTGCCATCATCGCTATAGTGCAATATATACTGTATTTATATACAGTTAGTTCCGGCCAAGTAATTTGATTGGACAAGAAGCAGTTTCATGAGTACTGATGTATATAGAGTATAACAGCACTGTGGGACTTTAAAAAACTGTATTTATCAGGCCACTCGAAGGTGCTCTGATCAGGGCCGGATTAACCCTTCGTGGTGCCCGTTGCTACGACCCGTTTTGGTGCCCCCGGGACCGATTTGTCGGGCGCGCGCACGCGGGGGGGGGGGGTCCAATAACCGTTAATTACATTATCGGTCAGTTGTGTTATCTACCTTAGTAACACCTTATCTACCCTACAACGTAACAATATGCATAGCAAAGATGGCCATTTTTCCACAAATAACTTTGGAGTTAAATTATGAATGGTCATTATAAGAGGACACAGGGAAGTATAAAGAAGCCTGGATCCGGGTGAAAAATAAGGGTTACAAAATCGCGGGATAAAAAAAAATAAAAAAGAAAAGAAGCCTGGATCCATGGAGATCAAGAAACAATGGAGGTATGTGTCTGATACCTTGATGCCCAAGATACTGAACCCCTAATTGCTCCCGATGAGCAGGTTGGTGCCTTGCATGGTTTCCTCCGCCATCGGTGTATGAATGTGTGTGTGTGTGTGTGTGTGTGTGTGTGTGTGTGTGTGTGTGTGTGTGTGTGTGTGTGTGTGTGTGTGTGTGTGTGTGTGTGTGTGTGAATGGGTGAATGTAATGCACAATCATTGTAGTGTGTAAAGTGCCTTGGATAAAGGCGCTATATAAATGCACCATTTACCATTTGATCGAGTGGCTAACAGAAAAATAGAGTCTGCACCGTGGATCATCACGCTCCCATGGATACACTGTGGTATGCATTCCATCAGTGGAAGACTTTGTATAGTAGCCTACTGCCTACCTATAGTATCGGTGACAAGTTTAAAGCTACAAACTGTACGTTTTGTGTCCATTGTCACCCTCCCCAAATGGAAAGAGGTAATTGCAACAAATATCCAAATTACAATAAAGATGGTTGTTCTGCTTCAAATAACTTTATTGACATGGTCAACCAGTCCAGTAGGTATCTTACCTGACACCAGGCTCTAGATGTCTCAATGGAAAAGTAGGGAGATCACCTCCAACCACTGTAAGATGTGCTACTGTAGTTACATTAACATATTCTACCATACACGTTTATTCAGGTCCCGGATTGTAACTATAAATTGAATGCTCAATAATGAAGCTGCAACGTTACTTCTGAAATGAATTTGATTTCATTTGATTTAGCGTATACTTCCTGATTTTGAATTGCCAGCATGATATGGGTGAAAGTAAAATAAGTGAAATACGTTGTTCTTCTCCAAAGGTTTTAACAAACAACATATCCAGGGATGAGATTTTCTTTTAACGCTACACAACCTCCTGTAAAGTTCAGTGCATTTCTCGCGACGCTCGGGGGAGCTTGTGTTGTGTTAATGACAAAAGCAAACGAACGCAAATGTTCGCCACCGCCACAGCAAACAAAAAGCAACAACAACAACGAACAACAACAACAAAACATGGTGTAATTACAGAAAATGATGCTTCACGGGCCCCACTTCATTCCCTGTTATCTTCATTATTCAGCTCTTCTCGAATCAGCTATTAAAGGTAATTAAGCGATTCATCAAGTCAGTTTCAATTACGGGGAGCTTGACAGCCGCAGATTACAATCACTAGGGGTGTGCAGAGAGAGAGAGAGGGAGGGACAGAGCGAGCGAGCGAGTGAGGGTGGGTGGGAGGTAGGTTCATAGAATGGGGTGATCAAGGGAAAATAGGCAACGAGGGCAAAGGTGAAAACGAGAAGCCCGAGAATGAGGCTTCACGAGACTGGTAACACCGTGGCCTACACAAGTCACAACCTTCTCTGCTATACAGGGTCTGGTTTGTGCAGTGGTGGAAAAGGTACTCACATTTCTTACTTGAGTAAAAGTATCAATACTGCAATGTGGAAATACTCTGTTACAAGTAAAAGTCCGGAATTCAAAATGTACTGGATTAAAAGTACAAAAGTATTGGTATCAAAATGGACTTAAAGTACCAAAAGAAGAAGTACTCGTTATGCAGAATGTCCCAATTCACAAAGTTTTCAAATGTATAAAATGCATTTTTTTTTTTGTTGAAAATAGCAGATCTACAAACTCACAATGCGACGCATCGCAACGCATTGTGAGCTTGTAGATCTGCTATTTTCAAATGGCCGAAATGTATATAGGGCTGAAGTGGTTTTGTAATAATAATCAAAATCTACAAAGTAACTAGTAACTAAAGTTTTCAAATAATTGCAGTGGAGTAAAAGTACAGTATTTGTCTCTGAGATGTCGTAGAAGTAAAAGTACAGACAATTGGAAACACTCCAGTAAAGTAAAAAATACCTCAAAATGGTACTCAAGTACAGTACTTGAGTACATGTAATGTACTAAGTTACTTTTACACCACAGCTGGTTTGTCAATACCAGACTTATCTCCAACCAGCCCACTCACTTAGCTAGGGCTGGTGTCACCCATGCTAACGCTCTCTGACACTAACATCAGCTGCACTGTAATTACTCTGTCATGATTTGGAAGTATACCGTCATGTTGAAACTAATGCTATACAATTGCCGGTACCAGCCAAACATCTGAATGACAGCTTCTAGACTGGCACTATAAGAGCCGTTATATATAGTGCCAGCCAGCTCTGTCGAGACGAGATTAGATGTAGCGCCGCGTGAAACACATAACCCCCCTGCTTGCAATAAAACTCACACGGAGCGTCATAAACGTCTTCAGCTTTGGAGGACCTGTTTTTATGACGACCATGTTATCAGCGACCATGTTATCACCTTCCCCGAAATATCCTTGTGTTTCGACACTAAGAGCAAAACCAGACTAGCGTGACCGTTAGGCAGGGTCAAAGGACAACTTCAATTTATGTTTGGATGATTAACCCCGCTCCCTGCTCTTACATTAGTAGAAAGAATAATTCATCAGTGAGAGACCATTATGCCACTTACTTGTCCATTAGAGTCAGGTTTACAGCGGCCTTGATGACCATCATAAGTCAATTCGACGTAGCTTATAATGCAGTCGAATGGGTCGGGTCGTATACCTCGTGGGGTGTTGAATATCCACCGAGACACCTTTATTCTTCTGGCGACTGGCGCTGTCTTTTTTATCACTATATTAGTCGGTCACGCTCAAGGTTACCTTTGCTAATAATTTCATTTCGCTGGGAAAATTTTGGGGCTGTGAGAACCGGGCTTCAAAAGAGGGTACAATAATTACATTTTAACCCATTAAGACCGGGAACGCAGCGGTGTCGTTTTTAGATTTCTTTGGCAATTCAAAAATAGCAGATATACAAGCCCACAGCACGGCACCGAGTGCCGCGCTATGAGCTTGTAGATCTGCTATTTTTGAAAAAAAACGTTAAAATGTGTGCAAATCTTTGAATATATTTTTTAAAGCGAACATTTGCAAAATATCTTGTTCCAGGGACGCCCCAGAAACAAAGATTTGAGTTACAAATGTTCGCTTTAATATATTAAGATTTGCACAAATGTTCGAGAATAAAAAAAAATAGCAGATCTACAAGCTTATGAGCGAGTGCCGCGCTATGAGCTTGTAGATCTGCTATTTTTTGAATAGCCAAAAGAAATCTAAAAATGACACAGAGATGCGTACCCGGTCTCAATGGGTTAAGTTCCAATCAGAAGACCTGATCGTATAGTTAATTTCCCCGCCATCTCATTTTATTTATCTTCAGCTGAGGATTCATTTTCTAGATTTGATTAAGTCTTCGCCTAGCCCTAGTGGGGGGAGGGGAGGAGTAATACGAGGAAAGAGATTTCCCATGAAAACTGAAAAGCTTTTTATGGGCTTAATTTTATCCAGTGATAGCGTGTGTTACACATTGGCACACTCGCACAATGCACTGTGAAATCCTGCAAAGGGTACATTTTCGCATAGTCTCGGAGTTCAATTAACGCCCTGGTTTTTGTAGTGGGGTCTTATTCTCTGGCTTCCAATGGAATGACCTTGTACTTCGTCACATGTCTATCATTAATTAATAACGGAGAGGAACGGAACATGCCACAGACACATAATGCAATACTGTTAAGGCCCGTGCACAAAGAGTCCGATACGATTTTTTTTATTGGTCAATCAGTCTTCAAGGCAGTGGTTCTCAAGCTTTTTCATGTCAAGGACCCCCAAAATTATATGTATTTGGCCGCGGACCCCCATCTGAAAATATTTTGTTCCAGGGACCCCCTGAAGCAAAGATTTGAGTTACAAATGTTCGCTTTAAACAACATTATATTCAAAGATTTGCACAAATGTTCAAGATTTTTCAAAAATAGCAGATCTCCAAGTTCATAGCGCGGTACTCGGTGCCGCGCTATGAACTATCTTTGAATAGCCAAAGTATAAAAGGTTAAAGTGGTTCAAATTAGTGTGATGCTATATTAACACATTTTGCTGGGGACCCCCTGGAACCCCCCCAAGGACCCCACTTTGAGAACCAATGCTTTAAGGCATCCAAAAAACTGGGTTCAGTTGAAAAGATTACACACAGTCACAGTCAAACAGCAATTTCGGAGTAGGTGTGAAAGAGGTCTTAAAAATAATGCCATCGTTTTTATGTTATTTTAGTGTGAACAATTCGGATTGTGGAGTGTTCCTTACTAAATTGGCCTAAAAGAAGAGAGCAAGCACCACAGCTCTTAAGAACCAGACATCCTCAGAACAACCAGCGAGTAAACAGCTCATGTATAATAACACACATAATGGGATGTAGAGCCAAAAGCAGACAGAAAAACATTAGCAGCAGTACACAGAGGATGTGCTCAGAATATACCCGGTGTGAAAAATAAAGGTTACATAATCATCTTTATTTGTAACTTGGCACAACACACCTTCAAACACTGTTATTATTGGGCCCCGAGTAAATATTCTCATGGGTAAAATCGTGACCTCTTCAACCCTCTCATCACATCCGGTCCAGAACCCTGTGTGTAGTGAGGAAGCGACCCAAGCTAGTCAGTATTAACCCATTACGACCTGAGACCGATTCTACAAAATATCTTCTAAATCAGTTTTTAAAAAAACTATGTTGCTGTCAGTGGTTCTCAAACTTTTTCATGTCAAGGACCCCCAAAATGATATGTATTTGGCCGCGGACCCCCATCTAAAAATATTTTGTTCCAGGGTCCCCCGGAAGCAAAGATTTGAGTTACAAATGTTTGCCTAAAAAATAAATATATTCAAAGATTTTCACGAATTTTCACAAATTAAAAAAATAGCAGATCTACAAGCTCATAGCGTGGCACTCGGTGCCGTGCTATGAGCTTGTATATCTGCTGTTTTTGAATAGCCAAAGAAATCTAAAATGACATAGATGATGCTTTCCCGGTCTTAAAGGGTTAACACGGCGACAAATGTAAATCCTCTACGCTGTGAGCAAACACGCAGTAAACATTTACCTCTTCCCTATCTGAACGGGGACATTAACTTTCTAACTGCCAGGTGCTTCCTTATCCTGGAGGACGATGCCAAACACACACTCTCTGGTCACATGTATGATGACGACGCTCCGCCATGATGCTCCGCCCCTACATTGTCCTCAACTTCCAGGGTCACAAAGACGGAGTCCCGGAGGGTAGAGAGGGGGAGCTATATGAGGGTATAGAGGGGGGACGCTATTACTGCGCCCAGAGCTTGGCACTCACTCACACAGCAGATTCTGGTCCTGGGTTTGTTGTGGCTACTCATACTAGTATAGCAGTGGTTCTCAACCTTTTCAGGCCGCGACCCCCCAAAATAATCATATTTGAACTGGGGACCCCCCCTAAATAATCATATTTGAACTGGGGACCCCCCCTAAATAATCATATTTGAACTGGGTACCCCCCACCCTGATAAGCACTTGGGATGTAGGAGTTGAGGAATTTTGACTCTGTTCTACAGATAAATATTGTGAAAATAGCAGATCCACAAGCTCACAAGGCCTCGCGAGCTTGTAGATCGGCTATTTTCACAATTTTTGCGTCTTTCTTATATCATTTGAGAATTTGGCCAATGTTTGACCAGTTTTATAGTGTAGTCTGTTGATTAGTTTTGATGCAGTAATGGTCTTTTTTCAATTCATTTAATTTTAGGTATTAAAATGGTCTTTAAAGTCCTTAAATTGTCACTTCCCTGTCATCTGGGGACCCCCCCCCAAATCATGTGGGGACCCCCCTGGGGGTCCCGACCCACAGGTTGAGAACCACTGCTTTTCAGTACAAGTACAAGGAGAAGGTAAAACATCCGCACACTGGTTTAAAGCTCCCAAGAATGAAGCATATATAGCGTTAGTTCATGCAGGACACGGAGGTCTTGCACGCCTCAGCTGTAATAGGCTGTCAGTCAGCTGATGTGAACATCAGCCTATAGTGCCTGCTTCACTGCTGCCTCCTCCACCCCAGCCTCCACCTTTTGATCAGAGTCTGGCATATAGGCTCAAATACTTGTGATATATTATATCTGCTAATCCACACTATGTCAATGTATTGCTTATTGTTTGATATGGTATCCCTATGGGGGGATTTGCTGAACATTCCCTGATTTTGCTTAGCATGCTGCTTGGACAAAATTCAGGGAACATCTCCAAGAGCAGATAGCCTTTAACACCAAGCTTAACTGTATTCCATTTGGTTAAATCTACTTTGACATGTGTTCCTGACTGAACTTATTATTATTAACGGCGCAACGTTTCGACCTCATAGGTCTTCATCAGGCATTTGCCTGAGTCTTGATTCTTGCCTTGATGTCCAGCACCTGGCCTAAATACAGGTACAGGTCTCCTCTGTGTACTCATACAGTACATACAGTTCAGTCAGATAACTAAATAATAAAATCAAATATTTATCTTGGCGTTCACGCTCTGCTACATTGTTCTCCCTGCTCAGCACAATCAGCCATCATTAACCATTAAGAGCAGGGAGATAGATATACAATAACAAGCCCCCCATGGGGAACAGAACCAATAGCAGAGCCCACTGGTGGTGCTGGGGTGGTGGCGGTGGGAGCAAACAGGTGCATACCAACAGTCCAGGGACAAATGACAGCAGGAGGAAGAACAGAGACTGAGGTGAGCTTAAATAACCCGCTGATCGGTCAGCTGATTGTCAGGTCAGCTATGATGCATGGGTCTGCGTAATAGCGTTGTAGTAAGCATCCGTATGCACCCGCATAAGCGCAGTGTGTAACCTCTCGAGTACAGTATATATTGCCTGAACTAACCTCGCAGGCTACATATCATTACATACATACATACATACATACATACATACATACATACATACATACATACATACATACATACATACATACATACATACATACATACCTAGGTTGGAGGACGCCCGTCCCTCCGCCGCCCTGTCCTTGAGGCCCTCGGCGATGGCGAGCTGCTGCTCGTGGTACTGCTTGGCCCTCTCCAGGTCCTGCATGCATCGTGCGGCGTGGCCCAGCCCGGCGTAGGCCCGCATCTCGATGGACTGCTCCTCCAGCTCCTGGGCCAGCTCCAGCACGTGCGTGTGGTAGGACATGGCCTTGTCGAAGTTGCGGTGGTAGTGGTAGGCGCTGCCCAGGTTGCTGTAGGCGCGGGCCTCCTCGCGCTTGTTCTCCAGCACCTTGGCGATGCCCAGGTGCTGCTCGTGGCACTGGACGGCGTTTTCGAAGTCCCCCATGGCGATGTAGACGGCGCCCATGTTGCCCAGCTCCCGGGCCTCCGACAGCTGGTCCTTGGACTGCTTGGCGAGCAGCACGCACTGCTTGTGGCTGGCGAGGGCGTTGGGGTAGTCGCCGATCGCCGTGTACACGTGACCCAGGCTGCTCAACGCCATGGAGGCTGCCTGTATGGACATAGGGAGAGATAGAGAGAGAGAGAGTAAGAACAGTGGTGGAAAAAGTACAACAGTACATCTTTTTCTACTTAACCCATTCAATCCGGGAACGCATCTGTCTCATTTTACATTTCTTTGGCTACTAAAAAATAGCAGATATACAAGCTCATAGCTTATCTTGTAGATCCACTATTTTTTGTAAAATCATGAAAATGTGTACAGTTTATTCTGTTGTCCTCCTTCCCTGAGTTTATAGCTATTTTCTCATTTTGAACATCTCCCTGGCACAGATTTCTTTTCCAAATGGGGGTCTGTGGCCTAACATGTATCGATTTGGGGTTCTTTCGAATGAAAATGCTTGAGAATCACTGATCTGAGGAATGCAGCGCAGGGAGCCAACAAGCAGCTGGGTACATTACTATGGAAATGATCAGTTCCAGAATGTTTTGAGTACGAACCCTATATTTCGCTATTTCTGTCCACACAGAAGGAAGGAGGCATCGGGCCAATGTTGAGAAGCATAGCGGACGGCGGCAGCGGCAGCAGACACACTCCCACAATGCCTCACAGGCCCTATTCCAACCGTTTACGTTCCCATGGAAACAACCACGCTCACATGCCATGAAGCGCTGCTGCCAGTCCGCGATGATGATAGCCTCGGCGGTTGGCAGTGGTGGAAAGTAACTAAGTACATTTACTTAAAGTACTGTACTTAAGTACCATTTTGAGGTATTTGTACTTTACTTGAGTATTTCCAATTTTCAGTACTTTTACTTCTACTCTAGTACATCTCAGAGGCAAATATTGTACTTTTTACTCCACTACAATTATTTGAAAACTTTAGTTATGATTTACCTTGTAGATTATTATTAAAAAATATACATTAACCACTTCAGCGCTATATACATTTCGGCCATTTGAAAATAGACGATCTACAAGCTCACAATGCGACGCATTGTGAGCTTGTAGATCTGCTATTTTTTAAAGATTTGTATACATTTGAAAACTTTTGGTACTTTAAGTACATTTTGATGCCAATACTTTTGTACTTTCACTCAAGTACATTTTGAATTCCGGACTTTTACTTAGTATTTCCACATTGCAGTATTGATACTTTTACTTAAGTAAAAAATGTGAGCACTTTTTCCACCACTAGCGGTTGGTTGGGACTGTGTATCGGCGTGCTTGGGGTATAAAGAGAGTCAAACGCATGAGTATATATCTCCAAAGGCATACATTACATTCAACACAGCTGCAAAGCCACTATGGGCATACAACCACATAACTCGACACAGCAGCAGCAAAGTGGTGGGCATGCATGCACTGGGCTGTTCCAAGGCACGGAAATAAAACACACACCAGGGGCCCAGGCCGGGCAGAGATTTTTGCACACAGAACTCACACAACACAACAGAACCCATGGCCCAGGCGTCGCGAGCAAGCCGCTGTGTGTGTGACATAAGGGGCTAATTATGCTAAGTACAATACATTACCTCTAGCATGCACTATGAAAACAGACGTTTCCCTAATGTGCTGTGGAATATAAACATACTTAGTAGGGGAGAGGGAGGGCTGAGTGTGGAATCTTAAACCACTGTCCCTGTGTCTGGATATAGGACTGAAATGGAATAGCGTTCCGGTTGAAGCCAAGCCATCGCTGATTAACATGTCATCTAGGCCCCTACCATATTATCCTGCCCCCTTTCTTTCTTTCTCCCCTCTGCTGCTCTCATAGATCTCCTTCTCCTCCTCTTCCAGGCAGAACTAGTTTACCTTTCATTAAGAGGGGGGTGGGGGGGTCCGGGGGTCTGGGGGGGACCCCTCTGTGCAAAATGTGTTTGCTGATAAGAGCCAGAGGTTTATCAACAGTTTATAAAGAACGACGTTGGGATTAATCAAATCAGCACACATCCGGAGAAGGGCCGGTCCTCTGTAAACACAATCAGATCCTACTCTAGTCTGCAGACATAATGTGAGAGGGAGGGAGGGAGGGAGGGAGGGAAGGAGGGAGGGAGGGAGAGATAGATGGGAAGAGGAGGGGAAGGGAGGAAAGATAAGTGAAGAAAAGAAGTGGAATCGAATTAGAGTGGAGTCAGTTTGGCCTGAAATTATGTATTTCTGGCAATTATTCCTTTTCCTGTAGACTAATCCACAGAGTGCTGCCTTGTACTGTAGTTCCCTGACTACACCAACCACACAGTGCATTTTGACACTGCAGCAATGACACCGTGTGCTGTGGATTCGTCTATAATAGGTGTGGTGTTCTGTGATTGTTGCTATAAGTCTATAACTGAGGAGCAGCCCCACATGGCAAGGTCCAGAGAGAGACCTCGCCAGATATTAGCGACCCTGGTGTCCAGCAGAGTGCATCTGCCGCGGCTGGCTGGCACAGCTGCCTGCATGGCTCCTCATTATCAGCCTCCATCTGAGGAGAAAATGCAGCGTCTCCAGTCTCACTTTAGAGGAACACTGATCACAAGCGTAGCTCAGCTCAGCTGGAGAAGGATTGCTCACCCCCCCCCCTCTCTCTCTCTGTATGTCTCAGCACTAACCCCCTTCTCTCTCCCCCACCTCCCTCACTCACTTTTAAGACAGACAGAGATGAGGAATCTTCTCTGTGTTTTGTGCCTCAGAAAAGTGGAAGTCGGAGTCAGAGAGAGAGATGGAGCGGAGCTTCAAAAGGCAACATGTAATTGAGCAGCCCTAGATAGGCTATCTGGGAACATGAAACAGCAACAGTTGTGACGGAGGGTAATTGCCTCCCTGGGCCCGTATAATGCCTTGTCGAGTCTTTAAACTTCAGCAAACTGCTGGAAGTCCTTATGTCGGCAGGTAATTGCTTGCAGGCATCGGCAGCCATGTGAAATGAAAGAAAGATAGGGAGGAAGGCGGATGTGTGTGTGCTGAGCTGAGGAAAAAAGAATGTATGAAGGATTGGAAGAAAAGAGAGTGTCTTGCTTGTATAAGTGTCTTTGTGAGTGTTCAGTGTTATTGATTTATTTTTTTTGCTGCTGTACAGCATTCCTTGTTTTTCATTTATTCATGGGACTCGCCGCTGTGTTTTCATCATGTACGCTCTCCTCTGGAAAAAGTGGAAAATATATCTATTTCTCCCCGTGGGTACATCTCCTCTCAAATTATTTCTCAGCCCGTAATAGATGTATAATTCAACTGCATGTCGGCCGCCGCTCAATGGTGATCATGCCGCTTCTGGAGGCATAAATAATGCGTAGCAGCTGTCTGTGAACATGCTAGCTGTTTTAGTGAGTTAGATTTACAGCGAACCGTGACAGCTCGACAGTGTAAGAATGAAGGTGCAACGTGTTTAGCAATGTTAATGATGGCTCAGTCGGCTCTGTTTTGTACCAAATTAAAACTTCCCTCTCATCCCGACAAACACACACAAGTGCAGTTAGTATAGGTCATCCGCAGTGGTGGAAAAAGTACTCAAATGTTTTACTTAAGTAAAAGTATCAATACTTCAATGTAGAAATACTCAAGTTACAAGTAAAAGTCTTACTTAAGAATTCAAAATGTGCTTGAGTAAAAGTATAAAAGTATTTGCATCAAAGTGTACTTAAAGTACCAAAAGTAAAAGTACTCATTATAAAAAATGCCCCATTTTAAGTTTTCAAATGTATAAAAATCTTTTGAAAATAGCAGATCTACAAGCTCACAATGCGTTGCGATGCGACGCATTGTGAGCTTGTAGATCGGCTATTTTCAAATGGCCGATATAGGGTTGAAATGGTTACTGTATGTTTTGTAATAACAATCAAAATCTACAAAGTAACTAGTAACTAAAGTTTTCAAATAATTGTAGTGGAGTAAAAGTACAAGTAGAAGTAGATGTATTGTAAATTGGAAACACTCGAGTAAAGTACAAATACCTCAAAATTGTACATAAGTACAGTACTTGAGTACATGCACTTAGTTACTTTCCACCACTGGTCATCCGTTACAAGAGTTAAGTTTGACTTTCGAAGCCGTCTTGTTAGCTCTAAACGCCCGCGTGATGACCTGGGGGGGTTGGGGAGGCGGGGGGGTTGGGAGGGGGGGACGTCCCTGTTGGTGAGGCTCCAAGTCAGAGGGAAGACGAGCAGCTAGCGCTCTGGCCTTCATCGTGGCCAGGGTGACTGTCCTCTCCGCTGGCCTGCGTCCAACCCCGCCCCCACCCTCCTCCCCCAGCTGGAGGACGCGGAGCCGGGGACCTCAGGAAGGAGATGCTTTATTAGCTCGGCCCTGTGTGATTAATGGAACATCTGTCTACACGCAGACAGCTGCCCCCAATTCCCAGCTGTTTACCCTCTGTATAAACAGCTAATAAGGCCTACGGTGAATGCGTCACTTTGGAGGTCAGCGTCTGTGCTGTTTCAAAGCTTTAATACTCTGCTACGTTACGTTAGAGACCCCTGTGTTGCACTTTCACTTTTTGAGCCTGTGTGCTCTCTCTCTGTAGTTTTATTTTCACAGGTGGACAGCAGTGAGAAAATGTTTGCAAGGGAGAGAGATAAGAATGCTAGGAAAAGAAAATATGTTCTTCCTCCTCGCTGTCTTAAGGTTGAGACTCGAGGTCTTTTCAGGCATAATCTAGATGTGGGAGAGAATCAGCTCTAGTGTGAAGCTAATCCACCCCTAGTCCAATCCCCCCACACCCCCGATTAGCCGCGGCTTTGTTCCGTCGGTGGTGGCGCGCCATGAAGCTGCAGATTGCAGAGGGCAAACTGTCGCCACAGGGCCGATAAGCGTTCTGGGTTTTACCCTCCTTTCTGACTCGCCTATAATGAATGAATGATTTGTTGTTTTGGTCTCTGAGAAATATGGCTCCAAAGAGATGTGTTATAGTTCTGATCTTATCTGGTGGTACTGTATGTGTTTTCATTTGATGCATTTCTGAGTAAAGGAACGTCCAAATGTGGTTGTGGAATCTGTGATGCATAAGCAACAAAAGTTTATGTTTACTATTCTGATTTTGTATTCCTGTACCCATAGCTTGAGGCTTTGCCTACTAAGTGGTGTACAGTAACTAAGTACATTTGATACTTTTACTTAACTAAAACATTTGAGTACTTTTTCCACCACTGGTTACTAGTTACTTTGCGGTATAAATTATTATATTATAAAACATAAATTAACCCACTTTAGCCCTATTTTACGAGGCCCGTGGCTGGCCCTCAGGCCCAGCAGCAGTGTGCTGTGAGAGGCCAGGCCAGCCGGTACTTGAGCAGAGTGCTGTTATAATGGGATTATATGAGAGAGAGAGAAGAGGAGATGCTACATGTGCTTGATTCCATTAGCACAGGGGTGGGAACAACTCTCCACCTCACCGGGTCAACACAGGTATTAACACCGTTAGCAGAGCTATATCGCTTGCATAAATGCAGAGCCATGCACACATACCTGCATACCTTATCCAACTTCCTTTATAACCTGTTACATTTCTCCTTCAGTGTTGCCAGGTCTGCTTATTATAATTCCCCCCCCAATATTTTATTTTCAAATAGCAGATCTACAAGCTCACAACGCGTCGCGATGAGCTTGTAGATCTGCTTTTTGAAAATAGCTGATGTATATGTTTAAAGTGCTCATGTGGCCCATAGTCGCTAGCCTGGGATCCAGCCTGCTTCGCTACGTTCGGTGGATTCTTTTTTCTCTCTTCGCTTCTCAGTCTGGAAAGCCTCCTATCTCCAAGGGAGGCGGGACATGCCAAACGGCTTGAGTCCTGCCGTGGCTTCTGATTGGTCTGTGGTGCGGGGCGGGACAAAGCACCAGTGAGACGTCATTCCAATGCGCAGAAAAACAACAGTGTGAAAAGCATGGAGGGTGGTGCTGGCTGATGACGTAGGTTGCCTAACGCTACTCTCATTCGTTGGAACGACATCCAATCAGCAACAACGTTGACTACGTAACATATGTAGTTCTAGTGTAGTTCTGCAAAACCTCTCAATGGGAGGCTTTCCAGACAGAGAAGCGAAGAGAGAAAAAAAATCCGCCGAACGTAGCGAAGCAGGCTGGATCCCAGGCTACATAGTCGCTTCTTTTGGGCTTGTTTTCCTAGACCTGGTTGCTTGTTTCTCTCACAGAATCTGGCATCTATTACCTAATTACATTACAATGTCAACAATGCTATAGGGTAATAATATGTTTAGCTCATATTAAAAAGAAAAGATATAGATATTGAGTAATGTAGCCCTTGGAAACCATGTACACAACCATGTATAACATTTCCAACCCAGTTCCAGACTGAATGTCCTCCTCATCCTTACCGTTAACCACACCAAAACCATACCTAAACCTAACTGTTCTAACTACAGAAGTGAAAAATCAGTAAGATCGAAAAAGAAAGGCTCGTTTTGAGGCGCGAGTCGAAGCCACCACGGCCTGGTGAAAAAAACATTCAGCATCTACAGTATGTCATATCTAGAATGATCCAGCTGTAATCTACAGCCATTGGATTAGTCAAGGGACTCTAACCCTAAGAACACTTTCCACTAACTTTCCACTAGGCTATGTTTAGACTGCCAGCCCACATCAGACTTTTGGCCTATAATCTATAGTGGAATCAGATTGTTTTTTATCAAGTCTGTACATTAAAAAAAACAAATGGAAAATGAAATGTGATTCAATTCTGATTTCTAAAGACGTGTCTCAGTCTGGGCACTCCAGACACTGAAGCCCGATTTACGTCATACACGTGTGTCAAATCACGGCACATTGTGAGTTTGTAGATCTGCTATTTTCGAAGTAAACACGGTCATACGACAAAGTATAAGTTAAGCATTACTCCCGCCCATAGCCTGATTTATACTTAGCTGTACCCTGGTTTTACATGGTTTAAATATGATATACAAGCTCACAACGCGTCATGTGAATATACATATTTTTAAAGCGAACATTTTTAACTCAAATCTTTTGGAGGTCCTTGACATGAAAAGGTTTGAAAACCACTGATATACAAAGTGTTTCAGAAAACAGTAGGATTTAGAAGACTTGTAAGATTTGTAGAATCCCCAGAAGAAAAGATTTGAGTTACAAATGATTCAAAGATTTGCACAAAACAACACACAAGCTCATAGTACTCGGTGCTGCCTTATGAGCTTGTGTATCTGCTATTTTTTTTTATAGCCAAAGACATATAGACATATTATTTAGCATAATGAGTGAGTGACATGAGGCCCACAGTGACCATGGTGACACACATGATGTAAACAAACCCCAGGGCACTGTATTCATCTATGTAAACTGTACACAGTAAACATCCAAAGTGCTCACTTAACTCTGGACCCTTGCAGGTCAATTTTTTATACTACACTACTTCTGTCGGGCAGAAACCTCTTATCTCCATGTTTTAACTTTTCGAGTTTTTTCGTAAATTAACGCCCTTGATCACACTGCAGCGTCACATAAAAGTAGCAAAAGTAGCAGATCCACAAGCTCGAACGCGGCACGTTTCGAGGCTGTGGATCTGCTACTTTAGCTATTTTTGAATTTTAACAGTTTCGGACATACAAGGTTTCCACCCGACAGAGACGATATAGTAAACGTACCCTCTTCATAGCTGTGAAGCATACATAATTGTCATGTAGGCTTTGTGACAATGCTGCTGTGACTCCATGTCAAGAGTATAGCCAAAAGCAATGTATACATTGCTATTCACTGTCTTGGTTGAACATTAGAGAAACAGGCTTGCTATTAGATGTCACTTCAAAAGGATGAACCATGATGGGGTGACGCACGCACGCACGCACGCACGCACGCACGCACGCACGCACGCACGCACGCACGCACGCACGCACACACACACACCAACATGCATACATACACACACAAAAACAAATCACAAAAAATAGAGTAAAAAACCCTGCACATATACAGTACCAATCAACTACCACATGAAAAGATAGTGACACACACACACACACACACACACACACACACACACACACACACACACACACACACACACACACACACACACACACACACACACACACACACACACACACACACACACACACACACACACACACACACACACACACACACACACACACACACACAGTCTAATTAAAAGGCAGTGCAGGTGAGAAGGACCATGCTCCAGTGTTTCTCTTAACGAGCTGGTTCCAGCCTGCCAGGGAACACAATCCCACGTCTACAGAGGGGGGGGGGGCAGCCAGGGGGGGCCGACCATGGATGGAGGGCTGGAAGAAGAACCGATTTCTTTTTTTTTAAAGAAAAAGTAGCAATACCGCAGTATAAAAAACTTGAGTAAAAGTACAAAAGTATTGGCATCAATCAACATATCGTCGTTGTCGAGCTGAAACCTCTTATTTCCATATTCTAACTTTTAATGTTTTTTCGTAAATGAAATGAATACTCGAACATACTACAGCGTCACACAAAAGCATCAAAAGTAGCAGATCTACAAGCTTGAAACGCGGCGCGAAGCGACACGTTTTGAGCTTGAATCCTGAAAAGTAACAGAGACGATATGCTTACAGTCCCATAGTAGAATCTTTCAAAATTAGCAGATGTACAAGCTCCCAACAATAGCTGATCTTATAGATCGGCTATTATTTTTAATAGCTGAAGAATAAAATAGCGCTTAATTGGTTCATGTGTACGTTTTCTAATAATAATAACTTGAAAACTTAAGTTTTCAAATAATTGTAGTGGAGTAAAAAGTACAATATTTGCCTCTGAGATGTAGTGGAGTAGAAGTATATACAGTAGAAGTATCAAAGTTTAAAAAAAAGACATCAAAATTGTACTGGGAGTCAATGTATTGGGAGTGAGCAGGGAGGCTTGGATGCAGGGGGGGAGGGAGGGAGACGAGGGGTATGGATGGGTTTGGGGGGGGTCTTGGGTGGAGGGATGGAAGGTGAGCAGACAAAAGGCTAGAGGGCAGATTGAGTCTGAGGGATGAAAGAAGAGAATGCCGGAGACATGGGCTGCTGAGGTGAGAGCGTCTCCAGATCTGCATTCACATGCAGTGATGCACTTTGACATGAAGGAGAAAAAAGAGAGAAAACATCTCTCTGGTAATAAACATGAAGACGGAACAGTCAGTCAGAGATGCTCCAGCGTGGCATTCAAAGGAATGATAATACTGCTAGAGTTGTGTGCGAGTGTGTGTGTGTGTGTGTGTGTGTGTTATGTATGTTTCCTTTCTAATAGAGATGTACCGATACTATTTCTTCCTTTCCAATACCAATAATATTCCCATAAAGGTGGCTGCCTACCATTTTAGGTGATCACCCTTTCACCTTTTAAGTGGAAACGTTTTCACCTAAAAGGGGATTATGATACCAGGCGCTCATAGTCCCGTGATGTCGGTCAGTAAAAGCAGAGAGATGAGTTGAGGTGAGCGGTGAGTCATTTATCACCGCGGCGTCATGTTGTAGTTTTCAAACCACCGCGGTGAGAGGGTGATCACCGAAAATGGTAGCATGCGCGTCCCTTAACTTGGCAGTATTGGCAGCTTTTCCCATACATTTTTGACATTGTATGCTTTATTCCTGATAGATACAGTGAACAGAGAGACAGGAAAGGACTATAGCTATATTTATATGCTACACACTATTACTCAGTGATCCACTGGGAGCCCTGTTATTTCCTTTTTAAATTCATGTATTTGTTTATCTGATAGGGACGGAGCACATTAATGAACACCGGTATAAAAATATAAGATGTATTAACATGCCGGAGATGAGCCAGGATGCTAATTTACATCCACAGTCCCTAGGTACTGTAGGTAACAAAAACAGAAACATTACCAGTGACAATATAAACAATATACAAATACTCAAATGTAAAAATACAAGATAGAACAATTTTAATGTCAGGCTAGTTATGTGTTAAGTTATTATTTCAGTTAAAGCTGCACTATGTAACTTTCCTCTTCTTCCCCGGATTTGAACCGATTTGAATTTCCTGCTCAAAGTGCTGACATTTTTTACCATTGAGCTAATAGAGCCTGCCTGCTTGCTCAGGGGATACATTGAATCTTGACCGTCAGATTCGTGTCAGATCCTGCGTCTAGGTGAGACATGATGACCTGTGACACGATTCTAAATGTCTCAATAGAAGAGCAGGGAGACAAAATACAACCAACCCCAATTGTATAAGTTATATTGTATTAACATGGCCTGGGCCGCTGGCGTAGCGGTCCAGGCACCTAGGCTCAGCGTAGCCTGACAGCGTGTCGCGGATTCGAGTCCCGATCCCGACGGCCTTTGTTGCATGTCACTCCCCATTTCCTGTCAGCCTAATGTTCTATCAATAAAGGCATAAAAGCCAAAATAATCATCTTTAAATTGTATTAACATACTGGCCCGGACGGCTGGTGTAACGGTCTGGGCACCTAGGCTGCTAATGCGGGTTCGAATCCCGATCCCGACGACCTTTGCAGAGTGTCACTCCCATCTCTCTCTCCCCATTTTCCACTTCTATCAACACAAAAATGCAGAAAAAGCCCAAAGAATATCTCAAAAAGAAAACATTTGTATTAACATACTCTACCACACAGATCGGACAAAAATCCAATTTCATTCATAAAAAAAGAATGACATAGTGCCGCTTTAAGTTATGTGTAAAAGGCACCAGATCAGAGGCACCGCGGTGAAGAAGATAAAGGCTGGAAGGGTGGGTTTTTATGGGTGACGGGGGGGGGTAATAATGTAGTGGGTTTCATGTGTGTTCACTCCATTCCCTCCTCTCTCTCACTCCATGTTTGCACATAGATATGGATCCTCTGGGAGCCACCATTAGATCAGCCAAATGACTCTGCCTCTCTGCCATATCAAAACCTTCTGCTTTTAGAAGCAGGCGAGAGCTGTGCTCCGCCAAGCGAGGGCACTATACACAGCTGTGGCTCACTGGTCTCCGTCACACGCACGCGCATGCACGCACACGCACGCACCAGTGGTGGAAAGTAGCTAAGTACATGTACTCAAGTACTGTACTTCCAATTTTGAGGTACTTTTACTTTACTGGAGTATTTTCCAATTTTCAATACTTTTACTTCATGACATCTCAGAGGCAAATATTGTACTTTTACTCCACTGCAAGTATTTGAAAACTTATAATACTTGCAGTTACTTTGCAGATATAAATCATTACATTATAAAACATACATTAACCACTTTAGCCCTATTTTATACTTAGGCTATTTGAAAATAGCAGATCTACAGACGCGTTGTGAGGTTGTAGATCTGGTATTTTCAAAATTGTATTACTTTTACTTTTGGTACTTTAAGTACATTTTTATGCCAATACTTTTGTACTTTTATTATTTGAACACAGGCCTTTTACTTGTAACAGAGTATTTCTACATTGTGGTATTGCTACTTTTAGTTAAGTAAACTATCTGAGTACTTCTTCCACCACTGGAACACAAACACACACACGCGCTCACACGCACACGCGCACACACACACACACACACACACACACACACACACACACACACGGTAACGATCAGAAAGAAGTGCCGTTGCATTCTCACTTCTTATTCTGCGTTTTACACAGAGACGCCAAAGTGATTGAAAACGCTGCAGTGTGCGTGCCAGGTGGCTAGGTGGCGGTTTGATTGATTGAGTATTTTATAAGACAGAAGAGAGAAACAGCACGAGTACAGTCAAACACTTGGTAAGATGAGGTGAGACGCGATGCCAGATAGACCAGTCACGCATGCGTAGAACCACTTCCGTTCTACTTCCTATCACAGCTGTTTGTTTACGCCTCCCTCTTTTTGCTCGTACAGTTCCCGTTCTCGCCCCTCCGCCCCCCGCCAACTTGTGGCCCTGACACACACATTTAACACACGCGCACACACACACACACACACACACACACACACACACACACACACACACACACATACATACATTTAACACATTGACTGCCTGACATTAAAACATCGTTTTGTATCCCCTTGCCAGCGTTTATAACCTTAAATAGACGATCTTTGAAAAGCCGCGGAAGCCACGTTGTGTACACAAGGTAAAACAAAGCGTGTCCGGGGGATGGGGGAGGGTCGCGTCTAACAATAACATTTCTACCGCGATCGGCCATTTTGGAGCAATCGCCCGTTGAAAATGGCTGGTTTTCATCCACAAAAAAACAATATGAGCTTTTCTAAAGTCACATCCGTCTATTCCTTCTCCGAGTGTCGAGGGATCATTCCTAAGTTGTGTTAGAGCGCCCACTTATGGAATTTCAAAAAAAAAAAAACGGGAACGAACAGTACGATTGATTGATTGATTGAATACTTTATTGGCAGTTTGCAAAAAAAAAAGCACAGGAAAGTACAGTTCAATACAAGGTCAGCTAAGAGGATCTAAAACCCAATAAAGCCAACGTTTGTTTCCATTGGGGTCCTTTGTACTCAATTCATACATTTAATGACAGACAGAGCAAAAAGAGGGACGCACACGGCATCTGTTGTCATCTAAACAGGGCCTGCACTGGTCGTTTTCTCTGCACTGGAGAAAACGACCCAGACAGCTGACTGCAGCAACCGCTAATTGTCGTTATTCAATCTCAATTTCCATACTCATCATCCTGTTTTGTTCTCTAATGTGCTCGACAAAATAATGGTTGGTATCAATCAACCAAAATTCAGTGGAGGAAAAAAAAGATACTAAAAAGTAGTTTGAGATGCATGGTTGAATATTCTGGAGGACAATAAGAAGGTTGGGCATCATTAGAAAGTTACGTAAGCTTTAAGTGGCGCTTCAGTTATTTTTGGTCACAAATATATATCCCCCGCTATACTTTACTGGATTGCACATAATTCTGACCCACTAGTCATAAAGAAGAGGTCCATGGCGCCGATAGCCTAGCGGTTAAGGCGCCTACCACATTCATAGGCTCTAATGCAGCCTGACAGTGAGTCGCAGGTTCGATTCCCGAGTGAGACGGCCTTTGCTGCGTGTCACTCCCTGTCTCTCTCTCCCTGTTTCCTGTCACTATTCCACCTTACTAACCAATAAGGGGCGTCAGGGGTAGAGCGGCCGGATGGGAACCGCGAGGTTTCCAGTTCGATCCCAGGCTCCCCCAGAGTTAAGGCGGTTACACACCGGCGAATATGCGAATATACGCAAAATTCGGACTCGAATAGGTGAATGTAATGCACAATACGTAAAGCGCTTTGGATAAAAGCGCTATGTAAATGCACCATTTACTATTTTATAAAGGCAGTAAAGCCTAAAAAAGAAAAATAATGAGGTCATTTTCTGTCCAGGCGATGGTACTGTGTAAAAATCTTTTAAAAGAAACACAGATAGCAGATAAGTAAATTGTCCGATAAGCAATTTCTCGAGCCTAAATTCGGACCCGGTCTTATCGGGATCAGATACGATGTGAAGCCACTACCTGTGACCTCCGGCTCGGAGATAAACGGAGCCAGAGGAGCTGGTAGCTTGGTAATTCCTTTAGCCTCCACAGGACACTCTCACAAAGGATTGATTGATCGAGGAAGGTCAAGCTATGGGGGCAGGCCACTCGTGACAGCAACTCCGCCGCCTGTCATGCTTTCTGCTCTTCAAAATGGACACGCACAATCACACATGTGACATGCTCGCGCACATGCCTGTGTGTGCGCGCACCAGTGCTGGAAAAAGTACTCAAATATTTGACTTAAGTAAAAGTATCAATACTGCAATGTAGAAATACTCTGTTAAAAGTAAAAGTCCAGAATAAAAACATTACTTGAGTATAAGTCCAAAAGTATTGGTATCAATATGTACTTAAAGTACAAATGTAAAAGTACTCATTGTGCAGAATGTCCCATTTCACATGTTTTCAAATGTATAAAAACAATTTGAAAATAGCAATGCGTCGTATCGCCACGCATTGTGATCTTGTAGATCGGCAATTTTCAAATGGCCGAAATGTATATAGGGTGAAGTGAGTAATGTATGTTTTGTAATAATAATCAAAATCTACAAAGTAACTAGTAACTAAAGTTTTAAAATAATTGTAGCAGAGTAAAAGTAATATTTGCCTCTGAGATGTAGTGGAGTAGAAGTAAAAGTACTGAGAATTGGAAATACTCCAGTAAAGTACAAATACCTCAAAATTGTACTTAAGTACAGTACTTGAGTACATGTACTTAGTTACTTTACACCACGCACGCATTATTGATACTTTTACTTAGGTAAGACATGTGAGTACTTCTTCCATCACTGCACGAACACACACACACACACACACACACACACACACACACACACACACACACACACACACACACACACACACACACACACACACACACACACACACACACACACACACACACACACACACACACACACACACACACCCCACACACACACACACACACACACAGTCAGTGTATATACTCGATACTTATGCACAGGCATGCACACACCAACCAACAACACACACATAATGTAGTGTCACATAAAGCCGCAGGCATTGACACAAGAGAGCAGAAGTTTCCTAAAGTCCGTGGTGTGCCTTGGCTAGTAAATACATTTATTTTATTTTATTTTTCAGAGCTGTGGGTTTGCCTGTTGCCGAGGTGCCAGGGATATGGTGGATCATTTGTGGTTACACCAGGGACCCCGGCATGCATCCCACTCTCACATACTTGGGACAGACAAACACGATCGAATACGGTAATACACAAACATACCAAATGTGTCCCGGAGCCCTGCGGACTAGTCTGTGTGCAGCGCGCGTGTGCACGGGCGTGTGCGTGTTTGTGTGTGGCGCTAGCTGGCTAACAACAGGCAGTGGGAAGGAAGAAACGTGAGAGCGGTAGGACAAAATTGGCCCTGACAGTCTCCGATGGTGTTGGGTGGAAAATCTGACTGTGCCCTTCGAGTTGGTGTGTGTGTGTGTGTGTGTGTGTGTGTGTGTGTGTGTGTGTGTGTGTGTGTGTGTGTGATATATTCAAGCTCCCTCTCTTCGGCTAGACAAAACACAGAGGAGGTTTACAGGAACCCGGCCCAGTGTTGAGTGAGGACGAGAGAGAGAGAGAGAGAGAGAGAGAGAGAGAGAGAGAGAGAGAGAGAGAGAGGAGGAGGTGGTGGTGGTACTGTAGCTCCACCTTTTCCCTCCCACCACAGACCCCTCCCTCCCTATACCTCTGTCCCCCCATCCCATCCCTCTGCCAGCCCCCCGACAGAGGAAGTCAGCATTGTTCGAATGCAAACAGCAGCCTCCTGCTTTACTGATATGCCCTCCGCGTGAAATCAAAAAGTCTGCACGAACAGGGGGCGAGGAGGTTCAGCAAGGGGCAACACACCGACGGAGCAGGAGAACCGCGATTGAATGTTAATCCATTAAGGCCGGGCACGCATCCGTGTCATTTCTTTGGATATTCAAAAACAGCAGATATACAAGCTCATAGCGTGGCACCGAGTGCTGCGCTATGAGCTTGTAGATCTGCTATTTTTTTTAAAACAAGTAAGACGCGCGAACGCTGGAAGCGAACGCAGCTCGAAAATATTGTGTATTTACGGACTTGTAATCCGTGTTATCCGTGTTGGGAGAGAACATTGACTGTGTGTGTGTGTGTGTGTGTGTGTGTGTGTGTGTGTGTGTGTGTGTGTGTGTGTGTGTTGTGCATGGTAATCAGAGCATTGTCTAAATTCCTGCACTCTGGCGCACTCGGGTGGCTGCTTACAGGCAGTGCACGCAGAGCATGAGAGCATGAACACAGACAGACAGACACACAGACACACAGACACACAGACACACCCACAACCCGAGCAGGGTTACATAGTAAGCTCCACTTGGTCGGAGGCGCGGCTTCGCCGCGCCTCCTTCCGCGTTCGCAATCATGGAACATTTGTGAAAATCTTTGAATTTTATATATATGTTTTAAAGCGAACACTTTTAACTCGGATCTGTGCTTCTGGGGGGGTCCCTGGAACAACATATTATGAGATGGGGGTCCACAGCCAAATAAATATCATTTTGGGGGTCCTTGACATGGAAATGTAGGAGCACCACTGATATAGCAACATACTGTTAGGATTTAGAAAACATTTTTAGATATGTATTTGGCCACGGACCCCCATCTGAAAATATGTTGTTCCAGGGACCCCAGAAGCAAAGATTTGAGTTACAAATGTTCGCGATATATATTCAAAGATTTGCACAAATTTCCCTGATTTTTCAAAAAATAGCAGATCTACAAGCTCATAGCTTGAGCTTGTAGATCTGCTATTTTTTGGAATAGCCAAAGAAACCTTAAAATGACGCAGACGCGTTCCCGGTCTAAATGGATTAATATGCTCCCGAATCAGAGCAAAAAGGAGTCTCGGAAGGCCTTAACAGTCACCAACGCTGCTGTTTATTTCTGCAGCGAAGTCAAACGTCCGTGGAGAGAGAGCAGAGAGAGAGCCGTGTGATGCCTGCTGGTGCACACAGAGTCAATTCAAGGGAGACCTTTTGTGGTGACAGAAGGGAAGGGAAATCACAGTTGGAATGGTATTTGAAAGTCATTTCAGTGGCTTTTTGAAGTAAACATCAAGGTTCACCACTTAAGCCTTTGGGCTGGAGATAAAGCAGAGGCAACATAATGTGTTATGCAGCAGTGGCCAACCTACTACTATAACTTGACCACTTGAGCTCTATATTATACTTTGTCGTGCAAATAGCGGAAATGGCCGATCTACAAGATCACAACGTGTCGCATTGCAGCTCATTGTGAGCTTGTAGATTTGCTATTTTTGCTTTTTTTACGTGACAATTCTTCACAATTTCTGCCTCTACCGACATCAAAATAACACGAAAGTGGTTCATCTTTGACCTGGGCTGGGGACCAGCAAGAATAACATTGATGAATGGTGGTTTTGTCAGGACTGTGTTCAGCCATTCTCTCCTATCTATGCTCCACCCATGGGATAAGGCAGAAAGATATGGCAGAAGAACCAGAGATCCTCATATATCGAAGGTGAAACAACAAGAGTAGAGAGAAGGCACTCTAAATACCAGCCAAGGCTCTGAGGTTAGGTGAAAGGGCCGGCACCAGTCGATGGATACAACGTCATTTACCACATCCATCCATTAAAAGCTAATTAGCTGTTAGGCGGTTATGGCTGCATGCTGTGTCTGGGGGCAGGGAGCTAAATATAGTGAGGAATATAAAAAAAAAAGCCCCCGCTTGCATCCAAAAGCATCCGCCAGGAAACCAGGAAGCAGTCAATCCAAGGACACGGGGCTGGAGGGTTATTCAAGGGCGTTTTGGAAAGCCAGGGGATGGGAGGCGCTCCCTGTCAGCCCATGCAGCCGGACAAATCAGCCCTGACATGCAGCGCTGCAGAGTCCACTCCCCCCCCCCCCACCCCAATGCATTTAACTGGTACATACTACATACAAATATACAGTAGTGAGATAGAGAGGAGAGGAGAGGAGAGGAGAGTCCACCATTTGATGAGACCCAAAACCTAGAATATTTCATTGCGTTGGATAAGATTTTGTCCACAATTCCATGCTGTATTGATGTGATACCATAGAGGAGAGATAATAACAGACAAACGTTGATCAAAATAACAATTCTTCTACATTCTCTAATTGTGCAGACTTCTTGTAAATTGAGTAATAAGTCATGCATAATAATTTAACTCTTGAGAGCGTAAAATGAAACTTTACGCTCTCAAGAGTTAAAGATCTACCTAATAGGGGTCCATTTGTTTACCAACTCTCCATCATTTAGCTGGGGACCACCTGGAACCCCCTCAAGGACCACTGGTGGTCCCCGGACCACTGGTTGAGAACCACTGGTCTAATCTATAGTCACATAAACTATTGCTCTGCAGTGTGGGGCAACGCAGCTCAAAGAGATATGAGGAGAATGCAGATACCATTGAACAAGGCAGCAAGAACGGTCTTAAGATGTGGTGTATAAAATAGGTACGAGTGAACTGCACAGTATAACGGGACGACCCACAGTATACTTGACAGTTGTATTCGTTTCGTATTGAGTAATAAGAAGCCAGTTAGTATAAAGAATAAATTGACATTATAGTTTGTGATAAACACCAGGTCAACACAAGATCGAGACACAAAGATTACCATGTTTTACCAAAAATAAAAACTGTTATGGGAAGTCGATCTTTTATCTGTATCTTTTTTATCGGTCGATTTACTTGTATTTTGTTTTCTTTTGTTTTCTGTTTTTTTCTATGAAATTCGTATGCAGCTGGCTTAGGGAAGAGGACACCCCTGCCATACATAGTCATACTGTACATGGGCACCATTGGAGGTGCGACAGGCCCAAGACCGAGCAGGAAGACTATCCCTGTGTATGAAATAATTGAACTGTCAGTGGGCTGTAGAATGTATTATTATGTATTATTAGGATGTAGGATGTATTATTGGTATGTGTATCGTATTATGGGCATGCACATGCTGTGCCTGTGTGTGTGTGTGTGTGTGTGTGTGTGTGTGTGTGTGTGTGTGTGTGTGTGTGTGTGTGTGTGTGTGTGTGTGTAAATGGTGCATTTATAAATGGTAAATGGTGCATTTATATGGCGCCTTTATCCAAGGCGCTTTACAGTGATTGTGCATTACATTCACCCATACATTACATTCATCCATACATTCATACACCGATGGCGGAGGAAACCGTGCAAGGCACCAACCTGCTCATCGGGAGAAATTACTGTAGGGGTTCAGTGTACGTGTGCGTGTGCATGTGTATGTGTGAGTAGAGTTGTATTTTGAGGTCTATACTGTAATAATTGGTTGTTGTTTTTATCATTATTGTATGCTGTAATGTGATGTTTTTATGTGGACTAGACTCTTGGAAGATTAGCCGATGGGCTAAAAGAGAGCAAATCAAATCAAAAATCTAAATCAGAAGAGAAGAGAAAAAACTGAATATGTAAAAGCAAGTAGAAAGTTGAGAGAGACACACAGGTCAAGTGTCTGAGGAGTCAGATCAATAGTGTCTGACCAGAGCTCCTGCCTGGAGGAGCTTTGCACAGCGAGAGCAACGCAGACAGACACACACACATCCACACACACTAGACTAGCCTGCAGCTCTGGTTGACATGGGTGACACCGCTTTCATGCAGCTCTCCTAAATCCCTCTCCTCTACACAAACCGACTCATAGCTAATGGGTTTAGAGACCAAATCTGATTTCTTTGAAATAGAGCCATGCATGGCTGCCTCTGATTGGTTTGTTTTATTTTTGGCGTTTCTCGGTGGCGGTGGTGGTGTGAAATAGCGGCATGAGTGACTGAAATCACAAGGAGACAAACAGAGGTAGAGCGCTGTGAGAGTGAGTGATAAGACACATTGGTATTTACTGGAAAAACACGTCTGAATCTATCTCGCTCTCATCTGTCCATCCTGTCTCTTTTTGCTCACTTTGTCTCCTGTGGGTATCTAAAAAACTGTGGTGGAAGAGGTACTCAGATATTTTACTTGTGTAAAAGCAGCAATACCACAATGTAGAAATACTCTGTTACAAGTAAAAGGCATGCGTTCAAAATGTTACTTGAGTAAAAGTACAAAAGTATTGGCATCAAAATATACTTAAAGTACCAAAAGTAAAAGTACTAAAATGTTTGAAAATAGCAGATCTACAAGCGCGTTGTGAGCTTGTAGGTCGGCTATTTTCAAATAGCCTAGGTATAAAATAGGGCTAAAGTGGTTAATGTGTGTTTTATAATATAATAATGTATATCTGCAAGGTAACTAGTAACTAAAGTTTTCAAGTAATTGTAGTGGAGTAAAAGTACAATATTTGCCTCTGAGATGTAGTGGAGTAGAAGTAAAAATACAGAAAATTTGAAATACTCCAGTAAAGTAAAAAATACCTAAAAATACCTAAAAGGACAGTACTTGAGTAAATGTACTTAGTTACTTTCCGCCACTGGTCAAAAGGAGACAAACGCTGTGAGAGTGAGCGATAAGATGGTATGGTATTGACTGGAAAAACACGTCTGAATCTATCTCGCTCTCATCTGTCTCCTGTCTTTTTTGCTCACATGTCTCCTGTGAGTATATCTAAAAAAGCACTTTATCCAGCACATTGCATCATGGTTCCCAGTGAAATAATAAAGCTGTGTGTGTGTGGATGTGGAGCAGTGGAACAGCACTGGGACCACTGGTCTCCTCGGATTCACCCCAGTCCCACTTCAATCAGCCAGGCAGCGGCCCAGAAGGTCGACGGGGGTGAATCTCAGGTTACCGTGCTCTGCCTGTTACTGGTTAAGGAAATAAATTAGTAAGTGGGACACTAAGGCTAGCAGCCGGCTCAGCCACTCTCTCTCCCTCTGCTCTTTTACCAGAAGAGGGCAATCATTGTGTATGGATGGATGGTCAAACCTCCTCTCTTGCTACACAGTATATGGTCCCATTACACCAAGTATAGAGCATATAGGGCACCTCAACACAGACCCTTCCATCTTCTATTCCTGTGGTCAAAGCTACAGTAATACCTACAACTAACTACTGTTACCATGTCTGTCGGACGGACGGACGGACGGACGGACGGGCGGGCGGACGGACGGATCATATCCACGACAGTCTCTCAAAGAACACAGAAAAATTTGTCAATACTGCGTGTTGCAATCTTGTTGATTTGAATACTGGACTTGACGAATCCCAGCCACATTTGATGAACAAGGAACAATCTTTAACTACATATAACTAACATGGATGTGTTTTATATTAAAATGGTATCTTTCTTGAGATTAAATGATTAACGTTTTCATCTACACATTTAGATTTCAGTCAAAGATGTCTGCCAAAGAGTACATGATTTCATTTGTCCCTTCCAAGTGAATTATTGCTGAGCATTTGTTATACATTTACACACAATTTTAGGCGCTTGCTTAGCCGATGCTATTATCCAGAGTGACTTGCAATGAGTTCACCCATGTACAGGTACATTGCAAGTCCTACATCACAGCATTGTAAACCGTCAATATCAAGGAGTACAAGGGTCAAATCAATAGTTCTTTTTTTGCTCAGTTCTTTGTTGGTAGCAACGAATCTTACATTTGGACGATACACAGCAGCCTTTACAGAGAAACAAAATCCCTCGTCTCTCACCTGTGCATTGATGAGTCAGCTCTATAGCTCCTATATCACAGATGTTGAGGGGTTGGTTGAGCAAATCCTCAATGACATGCAGCTGTGGGAAACTGACGGGAGTGGGCTCTGCCTCCAGCAGGCAGGCAGCACACAAGCCATTTAAATCCCCTTTTCCCCTCCGTGCTTTTATTCCCTTTTAATTACAAGGCTGCTGAGGGGAGTCTGCTAAGGCCTGAGCAGGCTGCAGAGCACAGCTAAAACTCCACTTCTCCGCTGGTTGAGCACAATGTCGCTGTGGGGGCAGAAACCTTGTATGTCCAAAAATGTTACTTCTCAGGAAACTAGTGTTCCAATGGATCCAATGTAGTTATTATTTAGTCACAAGCTCTTGATAATACTTTTCTTTGGTTAAATATCCTATATTAAAATTGGCTGAAGAGAGGACCGGCGGGAGAGCTGACCGGCGATACGGGTGACCGACCGGCGGGCGGACCTCTGACATCACGCCACGCTCATGTTACCATGACTCAGTCATAACCATATAAGGAGTTCCCAATGCAGCTACGCCCAAATATGGAGTGTGTTGTCTAACCTCAATGTGTCGTCATGGCATCAGGCGCAAACAAATCAGTCAGCTCCATATATGGGCACAAAAGGGGGCATGCCCATATATGGTGACATCAGGGGGATCTCCATATATAGGCATAAAAGGGACATGGAATGGATGGCACTGGATGAGTTAAAACTCACAGCCACACTTTACATATGGTATCCCTATTATAAGCATGTCATAATAGGTGAACATTTTCCAAAAGGTTTCAACAATTTCCTAAATCTTTAGCCGATCTATGAGTACAGAACAGTAGTTCGGCTTATACCGTAGATCGGCTATTTGTGCGTGACACTGTCATAAAATTAAGAATAAAATAGGGTATTAATTTACGGAAAGAAAAACGTAAAAAGATGAAATATGGGAGATATAAGGTTTCTTGGCCGACAGCGACAAAGAGGTCGGGCCCTTTATCCCCACAGTACCAACTCCACACTACACTGAGTCTCCTCCGCCTCACCAAACCATACCAAGCTGTATAGACCAATGCTTTCAGTGCTGCTGGGCCCCTCGCTGCTACAGACCCATGCAGACAGCTCTGCTGCTGCACTGATAAAGACCCAGAGAGGATGTCTGAGACTGGGCCGTATTATCAGACACAAAGACATTACTTACACACATTACATTACCCAGGAACACATGCACAAAAGACACACACGCGCACGCAGCGGTGGAAAGTAACCAAGTACAGTACATGTACTCAAGTACTGTACTTAAGTACAATTTTGAGGTATTTGTACTTTACTTGAGTGTTTCCTATTTTCCAAAACTTTTACTTCTACTCCACTACATCTCAGAAGTAAATGTTGTGCTTTTACTCCACTACAATTATTTGAAAACTTTAGTTACTAGTTACTTTGTGAAACATACATTAACCACTTCAGCCTTGGCTATTTGAAAATAGCCGATCTACAAGCCACAACGCGTCGCGTTGTGAGCTTGTAGATCTGCTATTTTCAATGGTTTTTTTTAAACATGTGAAATGGGATGTTGTGCATAATAAGTATTTTTACTTTTAGTACTAAAGTATATTTTGACGCCAATACTTTTGTACTTTTACTGAAGTAAATTTTTACTTTTACTTTTACACACACACACACACACACACACACACACACACACACACACACACACACACACACACACACACACACACACACACACACACACACACACACACACACACACACACACACACACACACACACACACACACACACACACACACACAGCCCCCCCTTTTCCTGTGACGGTAGATTTAAAGACCAAAGAGCAGGGCACCATGAGGATGTTATAAGCTCCCTCAGCGCCGGATGATGGCGCCCATCATGAAGAATCCCAGGAACATTCCTTCCCCATACATGTACTACAGACACATGCACGGCACACATCTCCCTCCTGGGGGGTCCGCATTTGGAAAGGAACCAGGGGGGGAGGGGGGAGGACGAGGTATGTGTTGTGTGTGTGTGTGTGTGTGTGTGTGGGGGGGGGGGTATTGTTGTTCAGGGATGAGTAAGGATCAAAAACAGAAATCGGCCTAATTACTTTCCTTGAGGCCCAGAACTCCCTTGGCGGCGCAGCAAAGCGCTCCGCTCATGTCTTTCATTTAGAGCAAAATAACACAAAAGGATCGGGCAGACAGAACGAGAAGAGAGACCGACCGCCGCAGATGAGCGATCAAGGAGCGAGCCAGGTTGCAGGGTGGGGGGTGCAGATGGGTCAGGATGAGGGGGGGGGGGGGGGGGGTGAGGCATAATCTCTGGTCCTAAATCGGCGTTTTCCTGCAGCTGCCATAGGGGGGGGGGGGGTGGGGGTGGGGTGGGTGGGGTACAAGTGGCAGCATCCAGCTGTGAAGCACGTGCCACAGGACCCCCTGATTGACAGCGGAGGGTAAACGGTTGCTAGCGGGGGCCCTGATTGTATCTCTTGGCCCCTGGCAGAGCAGCAGCCCGAGGGCGAGTATGATTGGTTTTCGTTACGGCCCTTCAGCCACGCCAATTAAAGCCCGGGCGTCCCGGGCTGGGCCGGGGCGGGCCACCCCGGGACTGTTAGAGAAACACCTCCTACTTGGACCGCTGTACCCCACCCCACCCTCAGCCCTACACACACACACACACACACACACACTGTCTCTGCTCCCTCAACAATAGCATCCAGAGAAAAAAAACAAAAATAAAACTCCTAGAAGGCAGGGAAAGGGGGGGAAGTTAAGAAGTAGAGCAAATGAGAGACAGAGAGAGAGAGAGAGGGAGAGACACAGAGAGAGGGGGGAGAGAGAGAGACAGAAAGAGAGAGAGAGAGAGAGAGAGAGAGAGAGAGAGAGAGAGAGAGAGGGAAAGAACAGAAGGGGAGTGGATTTGGGGGGGGGAGAGAGGAACATGTTTACCAAACACTCTGCAGGGACTGTGTTGGAATTTAAAGGCCTGATTTTTCTGGAATGCTTGTTGTGCTCAGGTCACGCAATGTAAGCAGAGGGATTTGCCAGCGTAGGAGGAAAACTTGGCTCTGCTTAACTCTCAACAGCCCGCTGAGGGACGAGACAGAGCTGGGGGGGGGGGGCGTTGGAGCTCAGATTGGGCTAAATTCAGGCAGATTAGGCTGTCTTCTTCCTCTTCTCCTCCTTCTTCTCCACTTTAGTATGCCAAGCGCGGCGCTAAGTGTCTGCTGACTCAAAGCGGTCACACAAGTGCCAATCTAATTCAACTTCCACCCAGTCAATAGGGAGGGGGAAAAAACACTCGTACCGACGTCCTGACGCAGAGTGGACGACGTCTGTCCGTCCATCTGTGGGTGTGTGCGTGCATGTGTGTACGAGTGTGTATGTGTGTGTGTGAGTGACGGAGCTTTCACAGGCCCTACTTAAACATGCTGCCACGCAGTGACACGACGCAGAGCTTTGTAGTCAGAACATATGTCCGACTGCTCGCTAACAAAGACGATGATTTGTGACGAACAAAGAAAGGGAGGAGAGAGAGAGAGAGAGGGAGAGCTGGGTGGAAATGAGAAAAGGGAGGGTATAGGAGAGAACAACGAAGGAGGAGGAGGAGAAGGAGGAGGAGGGGGGAGAGCCGAGAGTCTGACCGAGCCAACACTAACATCTATTACATGACTCATCCCACATCTGCAGCCACAACTGGCTCTGAGTCTATAAGGTCTGAGGTGGACTGGAACCCAAACCTCATACCGGGGGCCGCAGGGTCAGTCCTCCCTCCCTCCCCCCCTCCCCCCTCCTCCCTGAGGTCCCGGACAGCCCTGACCACTTGAGACGCTGCCCTCTCTCTGACAGAGCAAACAACACTGCTTTCTTTGCAATTTGAGAGCGTTCAGATGGAAACTGTCTACATACGTATGTCGTCTCTGTCGGGTGGAAACCAGTCCAAAACTGTTACTTTTCAGGATTCAAATTCAAAAGTAGCAGATCTACAAGCTCAAAACGCGTCGAGCTTGTGGATCTGCTACTTTTGATGCTTTTGTGTGTCTCAGTAGGATGATCAAGTAGGGTGTTAATTAAAAATTTAAAAAAAAACTAAAAGTTAAAACATGGAGATAAGAGGTTACTGCCCGACAGCGTTAGAGATGGCTGCAATGGGACAGGTTTAATTAGGGCTGCAACTGTCAAATACCTTCTTGGTGATTATTCTATCAGAAA
>NC_137608.1:15060246-15067746 GCF_963280865.1 Gymnoscopelus braueri | reverse complement strand
ACTGGGGAGCTATAATCCTCATCGTTGGCGCGGTGTCAGGAAGCCTCTTGCTTGCAAAAGACCATTTCCTCACTCTGCAAAAATGCCGTCTCCCACATCCCACAGTGTGTGAGCAGCGGCTATATATAATGCAAACATCAAACGCTTGTAGCTGCTCTGACCCCATCGCTCTGGGAAGACCCCTTGTTCCCCTCATAATACAGAAACCATCCCCCTTAAACACACACACACACACACACACACACACACACACACACACACACACACACACACACACACACACACACACACACACACACACACACACACACACACACACACACACACACACACACACACAGGGCACTTCTTGGAAACATGCACACACACACACGGACTCCTGCTAACCTCCACCACTCCATCTGAATCTCACTATATCTCTCTGAGGACCAGTTCATCTGTTGGTTTATACAGAAGGACGAGTGGAGAGCACACTCTTGATCCAATTCAATTCTTGACTGCACCCGTATACGTCTATGTTCACAGTGGCAGACCAAATCTGATTTTCGGCCTGTCCAGATTGTAATCAGATTTGGTTTTTATCAAGTCTGAACAGCAAAAAACTAAATAAGGACAAAAATGTAACAGAATTTTGCTAGGCAGATTTGACCCACATTCCAAATTTGATTTCTAAAGATGTGTCTTGGTCTGGGTGGCTCGGATATTGATGCCTGATTTATACTCGACTAGTGTCGCTCCTCACCTAAAATAGCAGATCTACAAGCTCACGACGAGTTGCAATCATCTGTTATTTTGGGGGCGAGTGACACCGTCGTATACGACATTCATCGGTTAAGCATTACTCATGCCTGTGTCGTTACATCGTTACCACAGCAACCAATACGCAGATAGGTCAACTCAGAGCCTTCTTTTGGACAGTTGTGTCAATGAGGGGGCAGAAACAGCGCCGGTCACATGGTTCATGTAACTCGAAATAGTGACAAACGCTCATAGACTCCAGCGCATTCAATAAACTTCCGGTTCAGGGCTTTGTCACTATTCGCCAATAGAAGGCTATGTAGAAGACCTGGCCCGATGAAGTGAACGTAGGTGGCATAACTCTCTAATAAATGGCTCTGGCTCAACCACGACGTCTACACACAAATCTGATCTGATCACTCACAAATGACAGTGTGGACAGTCAGTTATAAAGATCATATTGTCACATTCCAGTGTTGACCACGTATGTCCAAAACTGTTACTTTTCAGGACATGGAAATGAAAATCACGATGCCACGCATTGTGAGCTTGTAGATCGGCAAACTCTTGTATGACGAAGTAGGGCATTAAATGACATTTTGTGTTTAAAATGAAATTTTGAGGTCTGAACAAAGCCTTAAAGCCTTAAAAGTTCCATACATGAGAAGGAGGGGCGAGCGGAGGAGAGCCACTTCCCTGCACACCGTATCCTGTTTCAGGGAAGCAAGGAGGAGGAAGGGGGAGGAGGGAGCACTGGATACATGCTGGGCCATGAGAGGCATCCCTTGCAGTGGTGGAGGAAGTACTCACATTTGTTACTTAAGTACAAGTATCAATACTGCAATGCAGAAATACTCTGTTACAAGTAAAAGTGTGGAACTCAAAATGTACTTGAGTAAAACAAAAGTATTGGCATCAAAATGTACTTAAAGTACCAAAAGTAGAAAGTGCTAATTATGCAGAATATCCCATTTCACAAGTTTTAAAATGTATAGAAATCTTCTACAAGCTGATCTACAAGCTCACAACGCGTTGCTAAGCGACGCGTTGTGAGCTTTTAGATCGGCTATTTTCAAATAGCCAAAGTGTATATAGGGCTGAAGTGGTTAATGTATGTTTTGTAATAATAATCTAAATCTACAAAGTAACTAGTAACTAAAGTTTTTGAGGCTGGTGTGATTATAGTGGAGTAAAAGTAAAATTTTTGCCTTTGAGATGTAAAAGTATTGAAAATTGTAAATACTCCACTAAAGTAAAGATACCTCAAATTTGTACTCAAGTACAATACTTGAGTAAATATTACTTTCCACCACTGGGCATCAGCAAAGTTCCCTACTGTCTACCAAAACTGTGTTTTGTCCCATTTTCCACATCCATATCTCACTTACCAATGGAGTACATAGGAGAGCAGGGGACGGCATGGAAATGATTTTGGACATTGGTTCCTTCTGGGGTTGTTATAGCTTAAATCAGTTTGGTATGAGAGAGAGACATACTGTAGAGAGAGAGAGAGAGAGCGAGAGGGGCAAAGAGAGACTACCACAGTCATCATATGCATTTTAACGTCTTGTGCCTTATGTAGAAATTCATCCTCTGTGGAATGAGCCACAAATTGCTGCTTTGTTCATTGTGTTATGTACTACTTACAGTATTTTGGAGGTATTAACTTTCATTGTCTGCAAAACTGTCTGAGCGTTTCTTGGTGTAAAACGATGCAAATAGACGGCGGAATAGAAAACGAGACTGGGTCAACACTGCATGTGTCTCTCAGTCTGACATGTTTCACTTTACCAAATGCTGTTTCTTAAGAAGAGGATTGCCTATGCCTAGCAAGCATTTCTCTCTCTCTCTCAAACACATCCGCACACACACACACACACACACACACACACACACACACACACACACACACACACACACACACACACACACACACACACACACACACACACACACACACACACACACACACACACACACACACACACACACACACACACACACACACACACACACACACACACACACACCCGTCCGTCCGTCCGTCCGTCCGTCCGTCCGTCCTTTTTATTTTGTGAAAAGATGGACGAGACTTGAGTCACTTTCAGTCAGTGGCAAGACGACAACAGATTTAAAACAACTATATCTTTTGAGTCAGTGTTTTGTGAAATAAATACGTAGGCTACGGTTGTAAATGTATAGTCTATTTCTGTGTCATCTCAAAATGACGCGCTCGCGCATGTCTGTGTGTGTGTGTGTGAATTGCAGCAAGAGAGAGGGAAAAGAGATGGAGAAAGAGGAGAGTGAAATTACGTTATGAACTGAGTTTTGTAACTTTAGAAATGATCTTTTTGACAACTGAGTGGGGTTACACAACTTGCTCTTCTTATTTAGAAAGCCTGTTTCCCGTATGGAATAGCCTACTTGCCAAACGTGATTTTAGGAACGATGAATCAGAATAAAGGTCCTGCATGTCTCCATTGTACGGCCCAGCGATCTCATAAAATTGTCTCTTAATCATGATTTGCTGAGCATAATCGTACGGTAATGGGTTATGTTGCCGAGAAAAGGGACTTGATAGTTGCCAACACTGAAATTGGTTGGCTATGATGTAGCCTACGAGACCTATAGCCCCCGATCTCATTGGGGCTATAGATGAAAATATTCCTGCAGTCCCGAAAAGTAGAGGTCTTAAAAGAGACAGATAAATAATCACACACACACACACACACACACACACGCGGGATATGGGGTATCTCACGATATCTGTGGCGATATTAGGCCCTCGATAACAATAATATCACGATATTCGATATATTGCGATATCACGATATATTGCATGAAATTTCACCAACGATATATCATGATAGTCCTTGTATTCAATTCATGAACACATAAAATAGCACCAAACCGTTCAAAATTATCATTACACAAATACAGAGTCGGAAAAACAACGTACTGTATCACAAACGAAAAAAAAAATATTATCGATTTATTTCGGCAGTATATCTATTATTTATCGCGGGAGAAAGTATCGCGATATATCGCGATATCGATATATCCTCCCACCCCTAACACACGCACGCACGCACACACACACACACACACACACACACACACACACACACACACACACACACACACACACACACACACACACACACACACACACACACACACACACACACACACACACACACACACACACACACACACACACACACACACCCTTGGGTTTTGAAAGGCGCTATATAAATTCAAGTTATTATTACACACACACACACACACTCTCTCCCCATCCACCAAAACATGTACACACACCAAGGCAGAATCAGAGTGTGCAGTGCATGAGGTACTGTAGTGCCCTATAGCCCCAAGCTGGGGTAGCTCTGGTCATTTCCCTTGGCTAGTGCCAGTGGTTCTCAACCTTTTCAGGCCGTGACCCCCCAAAATAATCCTATTTGAACTGGGGACCCCCCAAAAATCATCATATTTGAACTGGGGACCCCCCAAAATAATCATATTTGAACTGGGGACCCCGTACCCTGACAAGCACTTGGAATGTAGGAGTTGAGGCAATTTAGTTTGACTCGGTTCCACAGAGAAATATTGTCAAAGTAGCCGATCTACAAGCTCACAACTCATCGCGCTGCGAGGCGTTGTGAGCTTGTAGATCAGCTATTTAGATCAGTGTTTTGATGCAGTAATGGTCTTTTCTGGATGGATTTCTTGTCTTTTCTTTTGGTATTTTGGTCTTTTGGTCCCGACCCACAGGTTGAGAACCACTGTGGCTAGTCCATAATATAGCCTACTGTAAGCAGGGGAACTAAAGAAGCTAAAGAAGAGAGAGAGAGATAGGACAGTGTGATATTGTATACAACAGAAGAAGTCTTTGAAGTGTAAGAAAACACTGATGTTTAAAAATTAATAAATGTCATAACATAAAAGAGATTGTTATAAAACAGTAACACATCTCCCGGGCTTTCACAACACTGACTTCCAGCGCTGATTATGAAAACACTGTGTTATCTCTCTGATAATTCTGTCAGTTTTTCCTGTCGCTTCTGTTCTCTGAACCATTGGTTCTCAAAGTGGGGTCCCCACTGGGTCCGTGTGGGGGGGGGGGTACCAGGGGGTCCCCAGAAAAATGTGTAAATATAGCGTCATAATCATTCTAACCACTTTAACCATTATTTTATACTTTGGCTATTCGAAAATAGCAGATCTGCACCGAGTGCCACGCTATCAGCTTGTAGATCTGCTATTTTTGAAAAATCGCGAAAATATGTGCAAACCTTTTATTTAAAAGGCGAACATTTTGAACTCAAATCTTTGCTTCTGGGGGTCCCTGGCACAAAATATTTTCAGGTGGGGGTCCGCGGCCAAATGGGGGTCCTTGGCACGAAAAAAGTTTGAGGAACCACTGCTCTGAACCAGTTCCTCCCCCCTGATTGGAAGTCTGTAGGAGTTCCACAGATGCGTCACAGCGCTGTGCTGACCACTTCCTAATGGGGGGGAGAGCCCGGGCTGTGGTCAGTCAGTACTATTTGGCATTCTGTGCATAAATCGATAACCATTTCCACACAGACACAGTGACTAATCAGGGCCTGTAATTGTTCCAATGAGCGAAATCAGGGTTGGGCCTCTTAGATCCCGGTGGCCCAGAGGACATTGTTGTTGGTCTACACACCATTGGTCGTCCACCACGACCTCTGACCCCGACTCCTAATCACCAATTACCATGCAGCCTTTTTTTTCTTGCATATTGACATAAGGCTCTGCAGGGTGTCGGCTCAGATTGCCTCTTTAAAAAAGACTTGCAGGCGGAGGAGGGGAAAAACACAAGAAAACAAACCAAGTGTTAAAAGACGCTGGCCAGCTCCAGAGGATGTCATCTGAATGCAAAATGTACACACATCAAGTCCTTTGATACGCAAGCCAGTGTGGTGTGGTGTTTGTAGTGGTGGAAAGTAACTAAGTACATGTACGCAAGTACTCTACTTAAGTACACTTTAGTTACTAGTTGCTTTGTAGATTTTGACTATTAGTACAAAACATACATTAACCACTTTAGCCCTATACTTTGGCCATTTCAAAATAGCAGATCTACAAGCCACGTGCCCCCCTATTTTCAAAAGATTTTAATACATTTAATACATAATGATACCTTGTGAAATGGGACATTCTGCATAATGAGTACTTTTTACTTTTGGTACTTCAAGTACATTTTAATGCCAAAACTTTGGTACTTTTAACTCAAGTAAATTTTGAATACCATACTTGTAACAGACTATTTCTACAAAAGGGTATTGATAAAATAGAATAGACTTCATTTGCCATTGAGTGCATAGGAAATTTTAGCGCTCAGCTCCCAGGGTCAGCATGATACTTTTACTTAAGTAAAACATGCAAGTACTTTTTTTCCCACCACTGTTTGATGGGGCAGCTGCTGCAGAGAGAGAGAGAGGGAGTCGCCCCATCGGATCCGTAGCTCTCTCTCTCTCCCTCGTGTCCAAACAATATCTGTTTTAACCGCAGAGCCTGCTGACATGATTCATGAGCACAGAGGACTTGATGTGGTGTTGGGTTGGTGCGCTGCAGGGCCAAGATGAAATCCCCTCAGTCCACTAATATAGGTCTCTGTGTTAGTGTGTAGCCTGTGTACTGTACAAGCTACTGTATCTGAGGAGCGCGTTTTCACACCGCTGGGCTAGAAATAGGTCTTACTGTAGCTAAATCAAGCTGGCCCACTATTCTCTCACACACACACACCCCTCCCTGGAGACTATATTATACAGTACACACATCAAACACACGTCTCACACACACACGCACACGCACACACACACTACACTCCTTCTCTCTCCCCCCACTGTGCTCCCTCCTGTGCTCTCTCTCACTCTCTTCCTCCTTCCTTCTATGCATCCCTCTCTCCATAAACCCTGACTCTACCTCTCTCTTTCCATTTGCCCTCCGCTCCACCTTCCACCGGCACCTCTCTCCCCCTTCCCTCGCTCTCTCCCTTCATTAAAATGGACTTCCTAAAGCCCCCATTCGTCTTGCTGACAGCTCCACTATCGATCGGGGCGCCTGAGAAAAGGGATGCAGTTCCACAGCTTTAAATGGCTCTCTGGCTCTCTTGGCCACAGTGCCGGATGATGAGCACTGGGCAGGGCTGGGAACCAGAGGCAGGAGAGGGAAGGCAGGAGAGGGAGGGCCAGGCAGAGCCTCTTGTTTATACCCATCGGACCGGGACCGAGGTCCACACCCTGCAATCTGAGGAGGACAACATGATGCATTTCTCATCACCGGAGAACCTGGTACTTGTGAGACATCAAACTGATTCTCTCCATGTGTAATGAAGATTCTTCTGATGATGATGATGATGAGTGAAGATAATGACTTCATCACTGAAGGTAGAGAGCCAAGCGATCAGACTGAGGAGCCAGTGAGACTGCGTGGATGGATGCCGAGAGGCTGGCTGGATGATGATCAGCCTCTCGGCATCCATCCACGCTAGTCTCACTGGCTCCACCTCCCAGGAACGAGGACCCTGCATCGCACAGAGAAGACATAGGGAAGAGACGAGAGGGTGGGTGGTTGATAGGGGTTGGGGGGTTTATATATAAAAAAGATAAAAAGTTTCAATTGGCCACGCTGACACGCAATTCGTTTCAATCAAAGCCATGTTGAAGTAACTTTCCACTGGCTGGCGTCTTTAATGGCGTTCCATCCCTTATCGTCAGCCGTTATCGAGGGGAA